>NC_056739.1:815900431-816067931 GCF_019279795.1 Protopterus annectens
ACCATACAGATGTAAATTTGATATCACAGTACTGTTGACAAGGGCCCTGATGTAAAGAAATATGTGGGTCACCTAGAGTCACACTCAGCATTGGCTTGGTTCCTTATAGTATGGTCACTTTCCAACTTTGCCTGTATTTTCCTAACATGTTACTTATTCACCTTAAACATTTTCATTACATTTCAGAGCATGCCCATTAAGCCACACCCCCACAATGATCCACACTTCAGAGCATGCCCATTAACCTCTCCACAATGATTCACAATTGCTCAGGGTAATTCTTACTAGGGAAAGGCATGTGCTTATTCTGCCTGCAAGCTTTCACATGTATTGTTTGTTTTTGGTACGAATCCTGTGTGTATGATTAAAGATGGAACTGGTACTTACGTATTATCGCAACCACATATTTAATGGACAGACCATTTCCTTCATGATCATGCAATCGGGTCATTAATGCTGGATAAATGTTATGTAATGTCTGTTGTTGTACCACAACCCTCATTTTCTATGTAGTGAATAAAATGTAGAAAACATACTGCTCGTGTTTGTATGTGCACTTCACTCACAGAGTTTCTGTTATGTCAAGTCCGCCTGCTACACGTTTCTTTGTTGTGGCAGCACATGTTGTCACACAACTGTGGTTCATTTGTTTTGGTACCACGGATTGAGTAATCCACATCATTACACCATGAATAACATCAAACATTGGCGTGCCACAATGTCTCTTTATAAGAACATACCTCCTTCACAAAGCAAGACACATCAGTGCTACCAACCTGCTCAGGTAAATCAGCTGTGAACATCATGCACCCTCCTCATGTGAAATTAGTAAGAATGCAGTGCTTCGGTTAAAGCAATAGTTACAAATATAGCAGTTTACCTACAGCAATTTCTCCGTGTCTGTGTTTTGCTTGTCTGACAATTCCAAAGTACAAAGTGAAAGTAATGTAAGTGACAGTTGGAGAGCAGTCATGATCCCTGAAGCGCTTGTGTGTGTAATGCATGCAAAATGGGAAGAGGATTTCTGAAATTGTTCCTGTTCGTAAAAGTCATGTAAATGTTTGGATAAGTAGCAAGGAGTAAGAATGACAGTTTGCAGTGGGTCATACAGTCATATCTGTGGAGGTATGCACATTTTGCAACCACAGACGTAAGTACCTCATTAGGAAAATGTGGTTGCGATAATACGTAAGCACCGATGTAACAGATACTGATGCAGTATTATTTATTTATTTTATTTATTATATTTGTCAGCTGGGATAGTCAGACTGGGCCATACAAAATCCCTTTACAGAGGAGGTCCTGGTTGAAAAGCTCCAGATGTTTTAAAGGTTTGAAAGGATCATTTAGAATACAAAATACATTTAGATAAAATATTATCACACAATAGAAGAATCATTATGATAGGTACAACATTCAATAAAGAAAATATAGTAATAAAAGTATGAAGTAACTCTCAAGTATGCCTTAAGTGGGAGATAATTAGCAAATATATGGTGGTTAAGTAGGAAACAGGTTTGTTGAAAATGGAATAAGCTGTAAGTAACTATGAGAGAATTAGTAAAGGGAAGAAAAGAGGAAGACATATCTTAGTTAAAAGAAAGGTAGGTAGAGTTAATGATATTGATGCAGTTGATATAAAGGCAATCTGGAGAATGATATAACAGAGTGAGAGAAATAGGATGAGGAGGATGTAAGCTAGTATTGATTGCAAGTGATTAAGGTTATCCTGGAGAGCAGGCACAGGTGCAGAGCCAGGAATCCCATAGGAAATCCTTTAATTTTTCTTTGAAGAAAATATGAGATGATGTTTTTCCACTTGTGGTGTGGGGGAATTCTACATGTTAGAAAATGGTACAGTATAAGGAGTCTCCTGAATTACTGTTTGATTTTGTAACAAGGCAATTTGTATTTGCTGAAACAAAGAAGTCTTGGAGGAGAGTACCTATGAAATAAATAAGGGAGGGACATCTTTCTGGAAGAATAGTAAAGCATGGAGTAATTTTACCACTGAGAGTTTGAGATTGTTGGAAAATTCAAGCCAATCTAGGTTTTAAAGGCTAATCCTTGATGTGTTGAGATGGATGATTCTTGTTGCAAATATAGCAATTTTGTTGTACCATTGTTCTAGTGTTTCTGTTAATGAGTTAGTGTTTGTGAGGATGGGGCTGCATTGAGAAAGGTTGATAGGTGGTAGGAAGAGGCAATTCTTTTGTGAGGGTGTGCAGTGATACACTTAGAATCTCTACAGGGAAGTTCTAATTTGAAAGTTTTTTTTTTGTTTTTGTTTTTACTAGAGATTGGATATGAGTATCAACTTTGAGTTGATTATCAATAGTGGCACCTAACCATTTGGTTTCAGAGACAGTTTCCAGCTGAATGTTTTTTGATGAGAATATTGAACAATAAGACTTTTTTGGAGTAGGACCTTGCAGTAAAGAGCATTACTATAGTTTTCTTAGGGTTAAGATGTTGTTTAACTATGTAACTGCTAAATAAACAGGTCTCATGTTGGGCAGAAGTACTTTACTTGCAAACACATCTTTACCTTTTTATTTCGTTTATTTTACTTACTTCTTCATTGTAATCCACTGATCTTGTAAGGTAAATGCAATATAGCAATACTACTACAGTGTGGATGAAGTTTGTTCATATGTAATATTCATCTGAATTTCATTTATGTAAGTTTAAAAAAAAGACTACTTCATCTTCACATACCAGTGACAAATATCAGTGATAAACCCTTGGCTGCTGTAAGCCTGATGGGATAGGAAGGACTAAGAGTCTGTCATGTCTGTCCTTACTGTGGGGCCTATTAAATCACTTATACTGACTACGATGACTTTGAGAGAGGGAGTTGCTGTGATTTGCTGAGTTAATGAGGGAGGATGCTGAATGTGGATTACTCTCAGAATCCTACAATTCCCTAAAATAGGAAGCAAGTAAAGAAAAAGTACAGTTGTGTACACTTACCATAAATGTAGATGTTTGAGTGTATTCACTGTTGCACTCATTACATTTGGGTTATCTGCTTGCAGTAGCCCTCAGTTGGCCTGATTAACAAAGTCTTGGGTCCTGTGTCAGTTGCTGTCCCTTCTTCCATGATGTCAGGTCGTCAGGAGTATAAAACATGCAGCCGACGGCATTACATCAGTTTTTCTTGCCCCAGATGTCAGGTGTCCCCCTAATGGGAAGCAATTAAATCTATAAGTACAAGGATATACCTCCAACAGAAAAGCAAATACACCAAAAACCTTTTAGAGCATAGTAAGTGAGTAGAGGTATAGCCAAAGGAAGAAAAGGGGGCTGGAGGGAGGGTAACCAGGACTGCAACAGTGAATACACTCGAACATCTACATTTATGGTAAGTGTACACAACTGTACTATGTTCTTCATGTTTCACTGTTGCAGTCATTATATTTGGGTATATTCCCAAAACTAAGGTTGGGAGGAGGAATTTAAATATAATTAGGACCAGCTATAAGGCCGTACAAGACTGCAGTGGCAAAGCCAGCCCTGGATTTAGAAAAAATTGGCAAATGATAATGCTTGGTGAAAGTATGTACAGAACTCCAGGTAGCAGCTTCTAAGATGTTCCTAGTAGGGATGCCCCTGAGAAAGGCTGTAGAGGTAGATGCAGCCTTGGTTGAATGGGGTCTGATGCCCTGTGGCATAGGTTTTCCATGGTTCTTATAGCAGAAATGAATGCAGTAGCCTATCCATTTTGAAATGGTTTGTTTTGAAATAGCTTTCCCCTCTGTCCCTGCAGCAAATGCCACCAGTAGTTGTTCAGATTTCCTTTGAGGTTTAGTCCTGTCCAAGTAGAATCTAAGCTATCTGTGCAAATCTAAAGAGTGCAGTATCCATTCCCCTTTGTTCTGTGGGTTAGGAAAAAAGGTAGGCAAATGAATGGACTGATTAAGAGCCACACTGGATACCACCTTGGGCATGAAGGAGGGATTGGTTCTGAGGGACACCCTGTCCGCATGAAAGATGATGAAAGGTTCCACTGCCATAAGGGCCTGTAATTCAGATACCCTTCTTGCAGAAGTGATTGCCAAAAGGAAAGCTGTTTTCCAGGAAAGAAATTTTAAATCTGCAGTAGCAGCTGGCTTGAAAGGAGGAAGAGTGAGTTTCTCCAAGACAAAGTTAAGATCTCAGGCTGGAGTTGGAGCTCTCCTGGGTGGCCTTAGATTTTTGGCCCCTCTGAGGAACTGCTTGAGCAGTGGGTGAGAGAAGAGGGGAGTCTCTGTGCTATAATGCGCTGAAATGGCTGAGGTATGAATTTTAACACCCAAACCTGGGAGCAGCAAGACTCCCCCTATGGAAAACTGTCTCAATTACTTGCTTTTAAGACTTCCAAGCACTTCCCAACTGAAAGACAAGTCCTTATGAAGCATCTTAGTCAAGTATTGTAGAATCTGAGGTAAATTGGGCACTGCTGCGTTCATTCCTTGAGATTGGTTCCAAGCACAGAATCTTTTCCATTTTGCAGCGTAATATTTTCTAGTACTAGGCCTCCTTGTTCTAAAATGATATCCATCACAGATTTACTGAGGGATGGTAAAGGAGAGATTAGGTAATTAGCCAGGCTGCTAGGTTCAGGGTTTGCAGCTGAGGGTGCAGAATCATGTTCTCCTGCTGAGACAACAGGGAAGGAGTCTGAGGCAGGTGTCATTGAGCCAAACATGACACACTGCGCAAGAGTGGGTATCAGTGTTGGTGAGGCCAGTCTGGTGCAATTAAATTCGTCCTTGGCTTGTCCTGTTTGATTTTTAGTAGTACCTTGGAGAGCAGAGGCAGAGGAAGAAAGGCATAAACTGATAGGTTTTTCCAGCTGAAGGATAGAGCATCCACTTTCCAAGCTTGTTTGTGGGGAATCCTTGTGCAAAATTTGTCCAGTTGATGGTTCTGGGGGGAGGCAAACAGGTCTATATCTGGGCTCCCCCATTTGCTTGTCAACACGTTGAAAATCCTTGGTTCCAGTTTCCACTCATGTGGGTCCATGAGCTTTCTGCTTAGACCATCTGCCAGTGTATTTAGTTTTCCCAGCAGGAATTGAGCTTGTAGATTCACTTGGTAGCTCAAGGTTGTGTTCCACAATGCCATGGCTAGTCTGCAGAGGGGATAAGAATGTGTAGCCCCCTGCTTGTTTATGTACCACATGACAGTGGTGTTGTCTGTCTTTACCATTAGTTGTCCTGGAAGAATGTGATCCTTGAAGGCTGTCAGAGAATTCTGTACAGCTAACATTTCCTTTTGATTTATGTGCAGGTGCATTTGATTTGGGTTCCATTTGCCCTGAATGCACTTCCCTGCCAGGTGAGCCCCCCATGCATAGTCTGATGTGTCTGTTGTTAAGATTTGTTCAGCAGGGGGTAATGTGAATGGTAATCCCCTGTTTTGGTGGCAGGCCTCTGCCCACCAAAGGAACTCTAGGCGTAGACAAGGTATGGTAGGAATCCTTGCTTCCAGATCCTGTGAATGTTGACACCATAGGCTTTTGAGATACCATTGTAGTTTCCTCATATGCAGCCTTACATATGGAATTAGAAGAATGCATGAGGCCATGAACCCCAAGGCTTGTAGTATTTGCCTTGCAGATAGCTGGGTTTTTGTGGCCACTTGTTTGAAGTAGGTTGTCAAATGTATCTGTTTCTCTGGCGTGAGGAAAGCCATCTGGGAAGTTGTATTCAAGTTTGCTTCCAGGAATATCATTTGTTGACAGGGTACCAGGTGGGATTTCTTTTCATTTATGGTGAACCTCAGATAAGCCAGTACCCTTTGAACAAAGGCTAGCTGATTGAAGAGAATGTCCTTGCTTTCTGTCTGAATTAGACAATTGCCCAAGTATGGGCATATTTCAATATTTCTTTGCCTGCAAAATGCAATGACTGGAGCTAGGCACTTTGTGAATACCGTGGGTGCAGTAGATAAGCCAAAGGGCAGTGCAGAGAACTGATAGTGCATGTAGCCTGCTTTGAAGCATAGGAATCTTCTGCAAGACTCCCTGATAGGGATGTGCAGGTATCACCAGAAAGGTGTTTAGAATAGAAAGGTCCAGGATAGGATGCCATGTATTGCCTTTTCTGGGTACCAGGAAAAGTCTCAAATAGAAACCTTGTCCCTTTTCCTCTTCTGGTACCAACTTAATAGCCCCCATGTTTAAGAGAGGGAGCACCTGATTTTGGGCCTCTGCCCACTGATTTGGGGGTAGATCTGGCCAGCCATTTGGGGTTGGCAAAGTGTGGAAGTGCAATCCTTGGACACTATATTTAAAACCCATTTGTCCTGGGTAATGAGTTCCCAGTTTTTGACCTGCAGACCAATCTTTCCACCTAAAGGAGTATTCAGTTGGGAAGTGCTTGGAAGTCTAAAAAGCAAGTCATTGAGACAGTTTTCCATAGGGGGGAGTCTTGCTGCTCCCAGGTTTGGGTGTGGAACCCCCCACTGTGTAGTCTTGTGTGTCCCTTGGGACTGAAACCTGTGGTTTCTGCTGTGACTGGGTTTGGCTTGAGAATACGTGGAGGGGGCTGGAAAGGACCAATTTTTAGAGGGCCAGTGTCTACTAAATCTAGGAGGCTGAACTTGTAAGAAATATTTAACAGTCTGCATAGATTTAGCTTTATCTTCCATCTTTTTAAGAACTTCCTCAGCCTTGTTGCCAAACAGGCGGTCCTGATTTAAGGGAGCATCCAACAATTTAGCCTTAACATGATCAGGTAAAGATTGCTCCTTAAGCCAAGCATGCCTTCGGAGCACAGACCCAGTAACAGCAGCCCTGCAAGAGGCCTCTAATGAATCAAATCCACATTGCAAAGTATGTTTTCCAACCTGTTCAGCAAAATGCATTAAATCCTGTAATTCTTTACTTTCAGCACAGCCAGGAATTAACATCATTTTCAGTTTAAGCAATCCAATAACATGTTGTTGATACTTTAACATATGAAACTGGCAGTTTAAGGCCCTAATGGCCAAGGTTGCAGAAGTGTAAACTTTCTTACCCCATCTATTCAGCGCCCTGGAGTCTCTATCTGAGGGGGTAGGATTTTTAGCAGTAGAAGCCTAAATGTCTTTGGGTCCCTGTGAAATGGTCTCGGATCCACAATAGGATTTTTAAAAAGGAACTTGGGAGAATCAGGAACCCTGTAATATCTGTCAGGTCTTCTGGGAGCAGGAGGCAAAGAATCAGGGCCAAACTAGATTCTGAGAAAGCATCATCAACAATGTCTAGTACAGGAGGTATAGCTAAAGGCCTATGCTGAGGCAGGAGTAAGAAATCCCTAAGCCTCTTTTTTGAATCAGAAAAGTCCTGGCTTTCCCAGTGGAAATGCTCCCATAGAGTATGTAAGGTTTCACCAAAAGAAAAATCCTCTGGAGGGGAAGTAGAGGGAATAGAATCCTCTGCATCAGGATCCTCATAAGTAGATAAGGGCAAGTAAAAGTTTCCCCAATGGGGAACTTAGCTTTAGTTGAAGACTTTGGTTCTGAAACTCGAAAATGAAAATTTCAGGAGTTGGCCGACCGGCACTTGGGACAATATATTTATTGCTTCTGCTTCGGGCACCACACAGCAAGAAAGACTGATGTAATGGCGTTGGCTGCATGTTTTATACCCCTGATGACCTGACATCATGGAAGAAGGGACAGCAACCGACGCAGGACCCAAGACTTTGTTAATCAGGATGACTGAGGGCTACTGCAAGTAGATAACTCAAATGTAATGACTGCAACAGTGAAACACGAATAACATCAGGGGCAAAGAATCCTTCCTGTGTGCACTCCAGATTCTGACCTTCCAGTAGCATAATGGCTCCTCATTGCCCTCAGGAAGGTGATTGATGCACCAGTTCAGGGCACTTATGGATAGGTTGATAAGTTCATAGGTATTCACTAGGCTAATGACCACATGGGCCTTTTTAAGCCTAGCCATGCATCACAAATCTCTGACAAGTTCTGATACCCTTGATAAGTGTAAGCAGAGGGTTGGGCGATGAAACATTTATAAGCAGGGGCTTGAGAGATGAACCATTTACAGGTTGCCTTTGTCCATTAGAGAGATAGGTGCCAAACCAGGGATGAATTTCCTGTTCCCCATCCAATTGCCCACGTTGCCCTTCAATTGGCTTAGGGAGGAACTCTGCTTTACATGAATGGGGAGTCTGTTCCATAGATGGGGTAGTCTCTGGGATACATACCTGTCTCTCCAGCAGGTCCTGTTTATAGCACAGACAAGGTTTAAGTCTTTAGAATGGGTAATTCTGGTGCTGTTTGTTTTGTGGATATGCAGGAGGTCTGAAAATGCCCTGTATGCTAGGCATAGATCTCCCCTCAAAAACCTGTAGGACATATATGGCCTATAATGTCACATTCCTTGCAGGGGAAGTTGGAAGGGCTAGCCCATCTATGCACATTGAGTGCAGCACGGACATGTCAAAAGCCTGGTAGACGGCGTTGATGCCCAATAATCAGTGTCCGATTGCAGTGTCTATGTCTGAGGTGCTGCAGGAGGAAGAATGCATAGTGAGTATAAAAATGTACGTTTGTGGAACTTTTGTCCTGTGATCGATCTCCCCTTCCATACAGGTATGTGTTGTAGACATACTCACCCAGGTTACTTACAGAAAAGCAGTTTTGCAAAATATAAAAACCTGTGACATAAAATAAGAGCATTAAATATGCCAGAATCATTATCTCACCCCTTCAGTCAGTATGGATTTCAGTGAGTCCATGTAGATGCAGAGTCATATGTGAGATTTCACCACTGATGTTTTCCACCCTGCAAAGAAGATATTTTTAATCATTATGAAAATGGTTGTGAGACAACACAGGGTGTCACTAAGCATCAACGTGTTCATAAAAAAGAGCAACAAACTTCTGTATTAATTTAACTCATGCTAATATTCATGCATAAAGAACTCATCCATGCTAATGTTACTTCTATATCATTCTCAGATGATTTAAACCTCTGTATTAATTTAACCTTGTACTACTGTTCTCAACCACTAAACATGTAAATATGCTTTACATCCTTCTCCAAGCTGCTGTTTAACTTTTGTTTAGTTTTTGCTATTTTGTATGTAAAATGTTCTTAGTTTGTTTCTGTTTCCACTATGCATTGTACTTCATATTATGGAGCTTGTACTATGTATTATTGGAGCTTTTCTCCCCGGGCCTCCACTGAAAACGGGCTCTTTGAGCCCAGTGGACCTCCCCAGTCATCAAAATGGAAATAAATAAATAAACAAAATGGTGCATGGTCTGTCCTCAAAGTCTTATAAACTCCAAACCTAGTGTCTAGCATGCTAGAATTGCTGGAGTCACTGTATTAGTTTTGCATTATGTAAGACTTAGTTTTGGACTTTTGGTCCAATATATTGGAGCTGCTGTGGTCACTGTACTAGATTTCAGCCTCGATGTAAGAAGCGTTGCATTGTGTGAGTTTACTTTGCACTTGGGGTCTAGTGTATCAAAAATGGTATGGTCATTGCCCCAGTTTTCTGCCTGGATGTAAGAAGTGTTGCATTGTATGAGACCTTTCTTCTAACATAAGATCTGATGTACGAGAACTGTTGTGGTCACTGTCCTAGTTTTCTGCCAGGTGTTCCGTTTCAATCCAGTTAGGAGCATCTAACTCCATGTAGGAGAGCTGTTCAGCCTTCTCCTTAATGTGTTTTTTAGTTTTACCATTAGTGGGTAGAGAGAGGTAGACTACATACCTTTACATACCTTCTTCCTGTTTGGGAAGGTTGAGACAAAGCCTCGCTGCTCCCAGCTTGGTGAGTCATATGGATTTGATGGGCACTGTTATTGATTTAATTTGTTGTCTGGTAACATCATAAGTGAACTGAACCAATATGAAAATGACCCAATATAAATCGTGTTCTATTACAATGAAATAACAGTTCAAACAAGCAGATAAATCACATTAAACTACAGTTTCCAGGGGTAAAAAACAAAATTGCAAACACATTAGATGTTGCTCATATTGATCACTACAGCAGTATCCTAAGCCATATGGGTTATATCCTGCAAAGAATATAACAGCTGGTCAGCTTCCATAGTTTCAGGCCACCTTCCAAGCACCTAAACTGTCTGGTAGCTAGAGTTAAGCTGACTAAACTGCAAGTTTGGCCATCAAGTCCTTTAGAGCTTTACTACCTCTGAAGAGTACAAGTTGTGCTGTTCCCATATATTTATAGGTTGTTACTAGGCAAATAAGTTCCCTTTAGGGGAAAAAAATCTTCCATTCTTTATTTTTATTATTAGAAGAGTTATTTTAAACATAGGAGTTTGTGTTTTAACAGGCTGTCACTAGACTGTACTGTACTTTGAAATGGGAGTGAGCGCTCTTTTTAACTATCAGTTTAAAAATTATTTATAGTAACTGTAAACCATTTTTTCTATGGAGACACTGTGTTTATTTTACTTTGTGGGGTTAGCAATGTGTTTTAAAGTGCCTTTACTGTATTTGTTTTTGAAAAAGTGACTATTAAAGACTTTTGTTTTTTAGTGGCATTTGCTGCTTACTTTCACCCGGAACCAGGCACTAGTTTCTGCTTGGCCATGGGACAATCCCACAGTCAGTCCTTCTTCTAGCCACAAAAAGAAACAGTTAAGCAAACAGCCTTTGCTATCACAGCAGGTTGCAGGTGGGTGACTCTGCTGTGGCCATTAGTTGAACCTTAGACCATTCATCTTTTACTCCAGATCCCTCTGGTGTAGCACCTACAACCACTATGGACCAAGGATTAGCAAAGGTCTCTGCGGCTATTGGGGTTCCCACCATGGGTAAGGGAGAGCCAGTCTTGTTGGTCCTAGCACCCTGTTTTATCAGAATGTTGTGCCCATACTTGGGGAAGCTGCTGCCATTAATAACACTGTTGGTCCCAGTTTTCCTGTCAAAGAAAAACATAAAACTAAACATGTATCTCCTCCTCTTCTTCTATTTTCTGTAGGCAGGAGCAGCTTACTGGGTCTGGCTCGGGGTTTAATTCAAATTATTGATAGTGTCTGATAAAAGAAAAGGGGATTCCTCCTTTCCTGAAGATATTCAATATTCTGCATCTGGACAGGAGGATGTAGGGACAAATACTGCATTTTCTCCTCAGATTCTTAATTCTGACTCAGAGGAGAGCTCAGTTTCTGACTGTGCCATTGGGGGTGGGGTTCATGTTTTCTGAGACTATTTCTAGAATGTGCCCATGTTTCCAGTGGGAGAACATTAAGCTTTCTCAGTCCCCCAGAAAATACTGTGAGCTGTTACAGTAGGAATTTCCAGTACCTGCACCTATTCATCTAGTTCTGTCAGCTTTGGAGAAGTAAGTGTGTGTGTGTGTGTGTGTGTGTGTGTGTGTGTGTGTGTGTGTGTGTGTGTGTGTGTGTGTGTGTGTGTTTTTCACTGCATGCAACTTTTCTGACAGTCAGCCGTCTGCATCTAAAAACATAGATACAATATATAAAGTTTCCCATACTTTTAAATATTTATACTCTTCCCAGACCTGATCCATCAGGTACAGCTTTAGTTAATCCCTCAACTGCTAAACATTTATTTAATTCCAATCCTACTCTGAATGATAAGAATGGAAAGATAACTGAAAAGGGTGGCAAAAAGTATATGCTTTTGCAGCTTTGAGTTTCATAATTGTTAATTGTCAGCATCATATGTTAAGGTTTGTTCTGCCTAATCGTGAAGGTCGGAGGAATGTTTCATCACAAGTCCCAGGATAAAAAAAGTGTCCAATCCTGGTAGGTGCACTGGTACCAGGACTGAAAAAAGTGACGGTGTAAAATCCTCAAGACTTGGAAATATTCCTACAATGGGGCTAGGCCAGGCCCAGGGGGAAGACGGCCCCTTTTGTAGAAGGAAGTAGCAGTCCACAAAAATCACAAAACTTGATAGGCCAAAAAAAGAACCATACAGATGATAGAGTGGACTATTGAGAATGAGGAAGAAATTATGTACTGTTACTATTATGCAAAAAGCCCAGAATTTCCAGACAAAAGACATATGAAAAGATTAAGAGAGAAATTAAAGGAAAGAAAAATACTTCCACAAGAAAAACTGTTAAAAGCTTCAAATAAAAATGTGTGTTCATTAATACAACAGATCCAAGAATAGCACTACATAGACCACAAAACCTTGTGCTGTTTTGAAAAATAAGTGACTGAGGAAGTGCAAAAATGTAAAGATATCTGAAGGGTATAAAAAAGAAATATGGACATGGGAAAGAAAGAGAGATCTGATATGGTGCAATATTTATGCAAAGAAGAAAGCCAAATTAATCAACACAAAAAAGCAGCCACAAAGATATTCAAAGAGAAATATAGGAAAATGCATCCAGATATGGAAATTTTCACAATAAAATAATAGATCACAAAGAGGGAATGTAGAACAGAAGCTTAGTCAAGTAGACATTAAAAAAACAGAAGCTGAATTTGTGGAATATTTGAAGGATTCAGTGTATAAAATCTAACACAGATCATATCACAGCATGATGGAAGAACTAGTCCCCAAAGTAAGGAGAAACAAGAGGAGCAGGAGACATCTGAAGAAGTAATATGGACATGGAAAGAAAAAGAGATTTAACATAGTGCAATATTTATGCAAAGGAGAAAGAAAAACTAATCAATGCAAATAGAGCAGGACCAAAGATATTTGAGGAGAAATACATGCAAAGACATTCAGATATGGCAAATTTTACAACACAAAAAAATAGGAAAACAAAGAGGAAAAGAGGATTAGTAATGGAGAAGTTAAAGAAATAGAAGTTGAGGTTATGAATTACCTGCAAAGTGAAGGATTTAGTGTAGAAATTTTAACTCAGATAACAATGCAACAGGATAGAGCAATGGACACCGAAATTAAGGAGAAACCAGTGGAGAAAGAAGCATCTAATCAGTTCACATATGAAGATACTTGGCGCATCCCGTAGGAAACCAGTACAAAAGTTCACTTGGAGCTATACAGCATGGGAAAGAACAGGAAATTGTGGCAACTCTGACACAATCAATGTTGTGGAGTGATAGGCCAGTGAGTTCCCATATGAAAGAGCAATGGATGACAGGGTGAAACCGAAGAGAACATGGTGCAGAAAGAAGCTCTGAAACTTTCTATAGAACGCCTGCAAGAAATGTCGAACAAAGAATGTGCCCTTAGTTTAGAAGAAAATGATCTAAGAGAAGAATTGCTGATTTAATAGAGATGGATAGACATATTAAGATCTATGAAAGAAATAGACTGCAGAAGGTCAATAAAACCCCAAAAGTTAAAAGTTTGATAAAACAAATGAACACAGTAATTAAGACTGCCCATAGAGATTCATGCAATATAACAGAAGTAAATAGGATACGTTACTGTGCAGCCAAATTAATAACAGATAAAGTTCTACCACAAGAACACAAGGTAGTGAGGGAAAGGAATGGGAGAAATCGTTTACCATCATGGAAGTGTTGAATAGAGAAAACTATAAAGCAATTAAGAAAAGAAGTGTCACTGTTAGAAGAGTATAGAAGCGGGACGAGATCAACAAAAATACTCAGAAAGATAGATGTGTTAAAAGCAATGCGCAATATTATAACCGATCAGGATTTATCATGCACTATCGCAAATAAATTTAAAATATCAGCACAGGCAGAAAAACTTAGAAGATACACAGAAAAATATAAAAGTACAAAATAAGTAATTTATTGATGACCCAAAAAAGTTTTATAGAGAACTGGGAAACAAGGTAAAAGGAATTGAAAAACCACCAAAAAAAGAAGAAATACATACCTTTTGGAGAAATACTTATGAAGATCCTGTGGGACATAACAAAGATGCTAAATGGATAGAAGAAGTAAAAGAAAGAATAAGAAGTTCAAATGCACAGAATATGAAATGGGGTTGATGTAACAGCCAGAGAGATTGAAACAAAGTTAAGAAAAGCCTCTAATTGGAAAACTCCAGGGCCAGATGTAGTACTTAACTTCTTGCTAAAGGTATTAACATCTTTGCTCTAAGATTTAGCCATTCGTAACAACTATTTATATGCACACCCCAAACAGACAACAGTCTGGCTAACAACAGGAAAAACAATACTCCCACTTCAGAGTGAACCGGCAAGCTACCCTAAAAACTATAGACCAATAACTTGCCTTCCAACGACGTATAAACTATACACTGGAATTGATGCTGACAGAGTTCAGTCATTTAGAAGAAAACTCAATTATAGCAATAGAAGAAAAGGGTAATAAAAGATTGTCATATGGAACAAAGGATCATTTGTTGTTAAATAAATTCATAGTAGAGAGCTGTAAAAAGGAGAAGAATCTAAGTATGGCATGGATAGACTACAAAAAAGCATTTGCCAGTATCCCACATTCATGGATAAAAGAGTGCTTAAAAATATATAAGATACACCCTACACTGATACAATACATCACAGCGACCATGAAATAGTGGCAAACCACTTTGCAGTTAGCCATGATAAAGGACAAATTATTATTCCAGGGATAAAAATCCAAAGGGGGATATTCCAGGGTGATTCTCTGTCACTGCTGCTCTTTTGCTTTGCCCTTAACCCATTAAGCTGTCTGCTTAACAGATTAGGTCATGGCTATAATTTGGCTCCCAGAAAGCAAAAAAGTGTAGAGACTTCTCAACTTCTCTTTATTGATGATTTAAAACTGTACAGTTCATCAGACGAGGAACTGACAGAACAACTGCAAGTAGTCAAAACTTTTTCAGATGATATAAGAATGTCATTTGGTGTTGATAAATGTGCAAAAACAAGCTTTAAAGCAGGAAAGATCTTGAGTAAAGGAGAGTGTATAAATATTTTGGGAATCAATATTGAAAACAGCATTGACATCAAGGAACAAAGTCCAAGCTATAAACCAATTTGCTCCTCCTGTCCTAACTTATGGTTTTAGAGTGAATGACTGGCTCCAAAAGGTGTTGGATCATTTGTACAGGAAAACATGAAAGATGCTTCATGTTTATAAAATGATTTATAAAAATTAGGGTATGCCAGCATTATATATTCCTCATTCTAGAGGAGGTATGGGCCTCCTCGAAACTGATTACATATACAAATCTGCTATCCTAGGATTGCATACATATCTGCTGCCCTCATAAGACTGAAATGTAATGAAAGTTTTAAAAAATGAGGAGAATAAATC
Source organism: Protopterus annectens (assembly GCF_019279795.1). Classification (NCBI taxonomy): domain Eukaryota; kingdom Metazoa; phylum Chordata; order Ceratodontiformes; family Protopteridae; genus Protopterus; species Protopterus annectens. The sequence goes on from NC_056739.1 coordinate 815,915,594, forward strand.
TAAGATGACTGAAGCATATCTGTGTCAAGCTGGAATGGAAATCAGACCATAAGTAGATAAAAATAAGTCAGCAACTGAATATGGCAAAAAAAATAAGAAAGAATATAAGGTGATGGATCAGATGAGAAGGCAAGAAATGTGGAAAATGCATAAATATAGTTGCAAGTACAGAAAACTTTTGGAACAACCTCATGTTGATCAGAATTGAATGCAGGAATGGTTAAAGAGAGGCAAATTCAAACCAAAAGATGAAAGATTAATATTGGTGGCCCAAGACAGTGGAGGATATACAAGTTGATTTACAAAGTCCATTGAACATGTGGAAGAAACAGACAAATGTAGGTTTTATAAAACAGAATTGGAAGCAGTCACGCATCTTGTTGCTGGTTGTGATATACTAATGGTAGAAGGACTGTAAACTGAAAGGCATAATAATGTGGCAAGACTGTTGGATTGGGGATTGTGCGAACAATATTATGTGGAAGCAGCTGAAAAACATTGGTAACATGAGCTGCAATGCATTACCAAAAATGGTGACATTTATATCACATGGGGTCACCCATTACCAACAGTTCACAAAACAGATGTGAGAAAACCAGATATACTAGTCCATGAAAAGAAGACAAAAGTAGCATTGATCATTGAAACTGATACACCCAGTGACTACAGTGTGTTACATACAGAGAGACACAAAGACACAAAGTCAAAAAATTTCAGGATTTGCAGGCAGTAATTAGGGCAATGTGGAAGAAGGATACGCAGACAGTTCCTATAGTAGAAGGAGCAATGAGCCTTATAAAAAAGAATTTGTAATCATATTAGATATGTTACTGATACATACAACACTGCATGCATTGCAGAAGGAGTCATTACTGGGCACGTTGCGGGTGCTTTGAAGAGCACTTCTGGCTAACATCAAAGATTGATAATACTAATTTCATGAAACTTAATCATACATTGACTTACGAATGAGGTCCATTCCGGTCATGATGTTAGAAACCCAAAGTACTTGGAGAAATTAAAAAAAGGTGACATGAACTCCAGAACTCATATAAGAAACTTCTTTTGGGTTTCATTTCCTTCCTATGCCTTTTCACTGAAACTGTCATTTTTAGTAAACCCTGCAGTAAAACACTTTAGATTTCCTTTGGCACTAATTTGTATGTTAAATATTTCTGACAGGAATTTTTCATCAATTTAAGATTTATTTCTTGTCTAATAGTATTATAGGTTGTATCCATTCATTTGGACTGAAACTAGCATTTTTTGCAAACTCAAGGGGCTTTTTTGCATGTACTGTCAACTTTGAAATTAAGGAGAGCAGTTGGCATAATAGTTAAGATCTTTGCCTCCCATGTACAAGGTACAAGGTACAAGGTTTGATCTTTCTGTGTCTCTGTGGGTTTCTGCCCACCTCTGGAAAATATGCTGAATGTTTCCATCTCAAACTCACTAATGAATAGAGCTGTGAACAGCAGCACAGACTCTACATGGTGCCCTATAGGAAGAAGAGTTTTATAGACCATCACTTTGGGCATCTACTGTTGTGTATAGTATCCTCAAGATAAGAAAGCACGAAACATAGATTGCCCACCATGGCAGGGCTAGCCACTCCATGGTGCAACATATGGCTCTAGATGATTCAGTTATATTGACTTATGTCGCCAAATGGGTATGGATATTTGCCAGTGATAAGTGGGTTGAGGTTCCGGCCTACTCTGACCTATGCCAGGGACCCATGCTAATGGTGAAAGGCATGTATGTGCTCCTAGTGACCAGTGTGTGCCCACCATAAAGTCCAGTAGCTCTGGTCAATAAGCTACTGGCCAGTCAGTGTCCATTTGCCCATCCTTGGTTACCTGGGATAACTCTGTTGCAAAAGCTGGATGTAAAACCAATCAACCTGCCAAACATGAACTAAGAATTACTACACTTAATGTAAGCTCACTGACAGGATGAAGCTTGGAAGTGGATGACATAGTGGTATGGAGGAGGTTGAACTTCCTAAGAAACAAGATGGAAGGGCAGTGCAGCAAAGCCACTTGACTTGGGATCCAGAGTTTACTACTCATGAGGGGGACAGGCTTGAAATGGTGTGGGAATTGTGGTGAGAGAGAGGCTTCAGAAAGCAATGAGGGATGTCATCAGAATGAGTGACAGACTCATGGAAATTAGACTTCATCCTAATGATAGGGCATTATTCATAATCTGAGCCTATGCCCCACAGCAGGGTTGTGATAGTGAAGAGAAGAGTACATTCAGACAGCAGTTGCAGGACCAATTATATAAGGCAGGACAACATGAATTGGTGTTGATAATGGGTAACTTGAATGCACATAGTAGGACAGACATAACAGGATATGAGGACTGGCAGGGTCTACACGGGCCATTATAGACTTCTGTCTGACAAATGACATGATAGTAGCCAACACATGGTTCACAAAGAGAGACAGTCACAAGATCACATACAAGATTGGCCAAGATGCAACTCAGGTAGACTTTCTCCTAGTAATGAAAGGGCAGTGGGGTAGAATCAGTGACTGCAAAGTCATCCCCAGTGAAACTGTCTGCCCACAGCATAAACAAAAGTCAACAGACACCAGGCTGAAGACCTGAAAGTTGACTGACCCCAAAATTAAAGAATAAATAAAAAAAATGTTCCTCAGCCTACAGGTTGACTTCCCAGTAGCCTTAGCTTCTGGCAGGATATAGGACCACTCATCATTTGTTACCTCCAAGTCCCCTGGGGTGTTCATAGTATCACGACTCTGTATGACAGGAGAGTCAGACACATCCTCCACAGCTGTACCATTACCTGTTGCATGAATGGGAGAATCAAACACTTTAGGTGCAGGGAAAGTCAGACTCTGTTGTCAACACTGATACTTTTCCCTCAGGGGATTCCTCCAATTAATGTAGTGTATGCCAAAAAGAAGATAGAAGACCCTCCATGTGGTGGGACAGCAGTCTCTGACTGGTTTTTCACCTGAGATGATAGCTATGTCTAGATGCATTGTTCAGACAGTTGACTATGGGGTGCATAAATCCTAGACTATGAGTAATGCCAGTGCTTCCACCACTGAAATTCTGCTAAGGATCTTCCTTTTGAAAAAGATTCTGTGCCTGAGGACTCTAACCTGTCTGAGTCAGATCAGTTTGGTTCCTCTGATGATGAACAGGTAAAGGTACCCAAATAGATATTTTCTTTTTCCCAGATATTGACTAATTTTAGAGATGTTTTCAATGCTGACCTGCCCCTGAAATTAACAGAATTTATGATCTCCTGTAGGATGAGGCCCCAGACCTTGAGACCTTTCCTCCATTAATCCCACCATTGATGGTTGTCATTAAGAAAGCTTGTAGTTCCTCTCTCTTTATTGAGGCTTTGCCTAAGAAATTACTTAAGAAATTTAGCATATGCTCTGCCTTGCCTGGCCTCTACGCCCTTTCATCTGCAGACCCAGGTGTCCACAGCAACATTTGCTAATAAGAAGACCATGTCTTCTTCTAACCCAGTCCCTCAAGATAAACTAGGCAAATGGCTAGAATCTCAGGTGAAAGAAGCTGGTGCAGTTCTGCACAGTAGCTTTAATGTATTTAATTATCAGTGTTTTATGTGGAAGTTTGTGTTGAGATGCATGTACAGTTTAGACAAGTTTGCTGCATCACTGCCTGCAGAGGAAAAGGTTTGTGTTAAATATAGTGTCTCCAATGTTTTTCAGATATAAAAATATGCCTTAAAAAGTGCCTTGGAGGGGGCTGATACTATTTCTAGAAATGCAGCATTATCACCACTGATAATGCTGATACTATTTCTAGAAATGCAGCATTATCAGTGGTGTTTAGGAGGTATGCTAAGTTGCACTCCCAGAATGTTTATCAGTTAAAAAATAAAATTTTGAATGCTCTTCTTGACCCTGACTGTTTGATACAGCAGCTAATCAGATTCTTAAACTCTGGGATGACAAATGTAAATGGATGCAGGGACTGTCAAAAATGTTCCACATTCCCAAGTTCTCCTCCTTTAAGCAAGGTAAGTGTTGATGGCCTAACAAACAGAAGTTCCACTGAACAAGAACCAAGGCAATAAAAGGAAATGGCAGGACAACACCTCCACCAAGCAGAATAAGAAGGGTCCCTTTCCTAAAAATGATACCTCCCCTTCCAACTTATGACTATGCCAAGACAAAGCATCCACCTTTATCAAGTCCCCTATCAGGTGCTTTGTCTCTAAAGTTAGCCTTCAACAAGGGGACCAGGCCATCAGTGGTTTCCAACAAATGGGTGCTAAACATTGCTAGCAGGGGCTACAAGTGGCAGTGGAAATACCACCTGTCTCTGTTCAGGGGACCCCCCCCTCCTCATCTGCAGGAACAAACTTTGATATTCCCTCTTATTTTCCAGCATATGTTGGACCCAGGATCCATAGAACCAGTGCATTCCTTGGAAATAATGAGAGTTTTCTACTCCAGAATTGTTTTGCTTCTTAAAAAAGAGCAGTCATGGAGGGTGGTGTTTGACTTTTATTTTATGAATATGTTTGTCAAGGTCCCCAAGTTCAAGATGGATACCCTGCAGACAGTGCTTCCTCTGTTACCAGACACTGGACTTGAAAAATGCCTGTCATCATATTCTCACTGCTCATTGCTTCAAGAGATATCTGAGATTTGTTGTGTCTGGTTTGCACTATCAGTTTTCTACATTGTCCTTTGTGCTGCACTGTGAGTGTTTACCAAGTGCCTTGCTCATGTAGTGGCTGACTGTTGGCCTTTGGGCATTCACATCCTTCCATGCTTAGACAACTTGCTGACCTGTGCAGAGTTAGCGTCCATGTGTTTGGAATCACTAGAGAAGTTCTCTACCTCAGTCTGACATCTAAGGTTCAAGATGAACCTCAGAAAGTTGTATCTGCTGCTCTCACAAAGACATGTTTTCTGGGGTGCTTGATTGACTCCAACAAGAGAATGTCCTTTCAACCTGAAGACATGGTTCTGCCACATCAGATGGTGTTTCAGGAATTCTCCAAGAGGAATGTCACCTCAGCAAGAACATTCCTAAATATTCTTGGATTGATGGTTTCCATGATTCTCATGATACATCTGGCCCATCTTCACATGAGAAAAATTCAATGGTATGTCCACAATTGTTGGACCCAGCACCTTGGAATTCCAGTTGTCAGTGCTACCCTTCATCAGACAAGAGTTACAGTGCTGGAGAGATCAGTTGAGTATCAATCTAGGACTTCCTTTCTTCACTCCAGTACCAGTACAATATGTCCAGACAGATTTGTCCAACTTCCTTGTGGAGTTGTGTCAGAGGGGATGCAAGTGCAAGCCACTTTGGGATGCAAGGACACAAGAAAGCACATCATTGGCAGTGAGTCAAAGTTCTTCACCACCTTTGGAGTTCAGGTCCTATTCTAGTGGTTACAGACAACACCACAGTGATGTGGGACCCAACAAACATGGGGATATGAGGTCTTACCCTCTGTGTCAATTGGCAATGATAGCCTGGGAGTAGACTTATCTGTATTCTATAACTCTTCAGGCATCATACATACTGTCACAGAAGAACATTGTGGCAGACAGATAAATCAGATCCTGGGCAGACCTGCATGAGCGGAAGCTCAAGACAGTGGTGTTCCAGGATCTAGTCCAGATGTGGGAACTCCTCAAATAGATCTGTTTTCCTCCTTTTAAAACATGCAGTTGGAGAAATTCTGTTCCAAACATCCTTGCAACATTCCTTTGGATGGGAGTGTTCTGTATTCATTTCCGCCCTTTTCACTGACACCGAGGGTGCTTCTGAAAGTTCAAAGAGAAATACCAAAAAACATTGTGATGATCCCTTTTTGGCCCAGGCTCTTCTTGCTAGTGGTATTACCCCAAGGGCAATTACCCCAGACTTCCTCATATGCTAGATCTGCTCACAAGGTCTCAGGGCAACTGGTGCACCCCAGTTTGGAGAAATTTCACTTGACAGCCTGGATGATTCATCTTAATGCCTTTTAGGCACTTATTTAATAAATAAAGGTAAAGGAGACCAGAAAACCTACTAGAAAATCTTATGTACAACTGGATGAGGTTTTCTAAGTGGGGCCTAAATGGAAATAGTGGGTCCACTGAGGTTAATATCCCTCTTGTCTTGAAATATTTGTATGAGCTACTTCATGATGGTTTATCGCATGAATCATTTAAGGTGTTTGTAGCAGCCATCTCTGCTTGTCTGCCAATGGCTCTTCCTCATTCTTTTAGTGTTTTGGCAAAATATTTCATGAAAGAAGTACAGCATATGCGACCCCCCCCTTGCAAGCAAACTCCACCTTCATGTGACCTAAATATGTTCATGAAAAACTGACCATCTGATGTTATTAATCTTCGTTCATTCCTTACTGATGGGTTATCGGTTCCATCCTTAGAACCGAGCTGGCCAATATCAAGCTCGCATCAGCCAAAAACTCTTGAGCCAAGATCCTACCCAGAATGCCCTACTCCCTGTTACCTCAGATCTCGTTTGCTGTGTTGCTGAACAGCCATGTCAAGCCACTCTCTCAGCTAAGTGTCTAATTTTTTGACATTTTATATATTGTTATTACTCTAAATTTTTCTCAAAAGTTTATTCTAACATTTTCCTACCCTTTCACACATTTTAGATTCTCTCCCTTTAGTCTTTTCCCTTTATTACCCTCTTTTCTTACCTTGTGGTAATTCTCCATTACCATCGTTGGCAATCCTTCCTTTTCTCCTTTTACCCTTTTCTTGGGTAGCCGTTATTCTTCCTTTTGCTGATGTGTTGCGGCTTGTTGACCAGCTGCTTGTGGCCAGAGGTTTTTCTCAACCATTGAAGTCCACATTCCCTCATTCAGGTGAGCGTATTTTGCCTCAAACCCCAAAGTATACTCCTCCTTTGACTTCCAGGCAAGTCTTGAAGCCGATTACTCTGACAGCAGTTTCCCTCCCTAAGACTCCAATACTGGATCTCACTTTGGAACCAGAGTCATCCTTGTGGCCTTTGGTGCACTGGGCATCGGGCTTTTCTCAGGCTAGTGACTGTGCTGTTGAGGAGGGCATTCCTGGCTCCATGCCAATTTTTTTTCTGTGGCACCTTACATGAATGCTCTCTCTCTTATGGTTCACAGTCCTCTTGAGACTCCTGGTCTGGGGGCGAGCTCATCGTGACAGGGTATGACCCTGGTTCTGAAGTTGTCATGCTCAGTTCCGGGTTCCCATCCCTCCTTGGGTGGGCCAGCCTTCCAGGCCATGGAGAGGGTGATTGCCTCTGCTGGCAAAGCTCATTTGTTGGAGTCCTCTCCCACCTCTGTGCCGCAACTGCAACAAGCTTCAACTCCCATACACCGGGCACAAGAGCCTCAGGTCTCTCCTCCTCAGGAGACCCCCACTTTGCAGTCTTCCACCTCCCACTGAGGAAACACCCCACAAAGCATCATGTAAGAGGAAGCACATGGACTCCACTGAGGAGTCATTGACTGAACATACCGATTTTGATGATGGAGAAGGGTCCCCATGGTCACCCTGTAATGAGGTGTCCTTTGGTGACATTCTCGAGATCCTTAGACAGAGGGGTAACTGGAAGCCCTCTAATCCTTCCTCTGAGGAATCCATATTCCTGCAGGCTTTTCGTGCCCAGCCCCCTCCCTCATGGGTCACCCCGCCTGCTGATGAGCTTGTCCAGCTCATCGTGCAGCGCGCATGGAAGGCTCCTGATACCATGGAAGCGATACCTAAGAGGCCAGATAAAATATTATCGCCCCCAGCTGAGCTCCCCCACTGGTCACGAGATCTTTCAGTAGATGATATGGTGGTGGTAGCTGCTACTAAGAAGGATTTGGCAGAAGAGTGCCAAACTGTCCATCCACCCAACAAGGAGTCCTGGGTGATTGACAGATTAGGGAAGCATGTGTTTGCTTCATTGGCCTTCGCTGTAAGGTCTTTGAATTATTTGCCACATTTTACCAGGCTTCAGCGAGATCGTATCAACCAGCTCTCTGAAACCTTGGCAGGAGCTGTTTCTGATGACATCTGTGATAAAAAGGCTTCTCAGATAGCCACCCTAGAGTCCATTTCTAACTCTTCCATGTATCTTATTTCTCATGCAATGGAAGGGGTGGCTAGTGCAGCAGGCGCAGGTATAGTCACCAGGCGACATGCTTGGATGTGCTTTTGTGACTTTGCAGACCCCTTTAAGGCTTCCTTCATGAATGCCCCCATAGAGACTGCTTCTTTGTTTGGTCCTAAAGTCAAGGATATGCTGGCACGGTGCGAACAAGATGGCAAGACCTTGTCTGACATTGGTGTCAGACACTCCACTCCTCAGCGATTCTACTCCAGAAATCAGATGAGTGGAAAGATCTGGCACACAAAATCACAGGGTTCTTTCTGGGATGCACATGCCGCGTTTTCCCTTAGAGGCAGAGGGGGAAACTCCAATGGTAGATGCCCCTTTTGGGGTAGAGAAGGTTCGTGAAACCGGGGTTCCAGAGATTCTTTCTCTGGCCAACCCTATCAACGCTCCTGAAGCGTTGACCGACTGTTCACCTCTGTATGCGGTCAGGGGTCATTTCTTCTTGTACCCCGCTGCCTGGCAAAAGGTAACAACCGACTCTTGGGTACAATGCATTATATACAGTGGCTATCACATCCCCTTCCATCTTTTCCCAGTCTCATCAAGAGTACTACCCTACATTTCACCCAGTCAAAAGGAAACAGCAGCACACGAAATCCAAAAGCTTATACAAAAAAGAGTCATCCAGATGTTCCCCCCAGACCAGATAGGATCCGGATTTTACTCAAGGTAATTTTTAGTGCCAAAAAAGACAGGGGACTGGAGACCAATTCTGGATCTCAGTACAATAAACAAATTTGTAAAAACAGAGAAATTCCGGATGGTCATGGTTCAGTCTATCCTTCCTCTTCTGGAGGAAGACGACTGGATGTGCTCTGTAGATCTTCCAGACGCGTATTACCACATAAAAATGGACAAATGCTCAAGAAGATACCTTCACTTCTGTATAGGAGCCAGTCACTACCAGTTTCAAGCTCTGCCCCTTCGGTCTCTCTACAGCCCCCAGAGTGTTCACAAAATGCATGGCAGGGGTTATCGCTCACTTGCAACTTCAAGGATTCCAGGCATTTCCATATCTAGTTGACTGGCTCCTCACCGCCCCCACCAAGCATCTACTGGAAGAAGCCCTGCAGTATACTCTCTTAACAGCTCGAAGCCTGGGAATCACTATAAACTGGGAGAAATCCAACACAACCCCAACTCAGTCTTTGGAATTTATAGGGGTACTGTTGGACACAAGAAATTGCACAGCATCCCTTCCAGAACACAGACTTCAGAGAATAAGACAAGTTCAACCAGTGATCTGTCACCACAAATCCCCAATTCAATCTGTACTTCAGCTATTGGGGCCAATGGCAGCTTTGATTACCACTGTTCCTCGAGCCAGATTCCACATGAGACTCCTTCAATGGCTACTTCTCACTCAGTGGTACCCTCTACAGCATCTTTTGTCTTTTCAAATAAGTGTAACTCAGAGATGCAAGCAAGATTTACTCTGGTGGACATCTCGAAATCCACAACAATGGTCTCGCCCTTTCAACCCCCATCATCCTATAGCCACGGTGACCACGGATGCCTCCCTGATGGGGTGGGGGGGCTATGTCAGGGAAACTCTGTCCAAGGCACCTGGCTGGAGACAGATGCCTTTTTGCATATCAGTGTTCTGAAACTGAGGGTGGTACTTCTAGCGTTGCAAGCATTTCACTCCATCCTTCCATCAGGGACTATTGCGATCCAATCAGGCAACATGTCAGTGGTCTGGTACATCAACAAACAAGGGGGCATCACATCTTATCCGTTATGCCGAGAGGCCTTGAGAATATGGCAATGGGTGATAGCTCACAACTGCTTTCTGATTGCAATGCACATTCCCAGGAGCACCAATGTGATAGCGGACAAATTGAGCAGGTGCATTCTACAGCCTCATGAGAGTTTCGTCAATCCTCTGATAGCAGCAAAAATCTTCAACCACTGGGGCCAGCCTTGCTGCGACCTATTTGCCTCCCGAACCAACTACAACTGCAGCAACAACTTTGCCCTGATCCCCCCTCGGGGACAGTCACCAAGGGATGCTCTAGTCCACGCTTGGCCCTCAGGTCTTCTTTATGCCTATCCACCTCTCCCCCTCATCTCCCAATTTCTAAAGAAAGCACGACAGTTGAAGAGCAAAGTGATCCTCATTGCTCCATATTGGCCTCGACGAGTCTGGTTTCCCTTTATCTGGCCTCACCTGCTAGATCAACCATGGATCCTCAATCCATCCCCCAATGTTGATCTCCGATCCTCAGGGTCTGATTCACCCCAATCTAACAACCCTGAAACTGACAGCTTGGTTTCTCCACTTCCTATGATTGCCAGGCATGAAAACCTTTTGTCCCCTGTGTGCAATATTCGTATTTCATCTCATAAATTGTCCACCAGACTAATCAATCTTAACAAATGGAAGAGGTTCTCTCTATGGGCAGCAAATAAACAAATAGACCCCTTGTCAGCCCTGGTCTCGGTGTTATTGGATTACTTATCACATCTTTTCCACTCTGGGGTGTCTGCGTCTACTATCCGTGTACATTTAGCTGCCATCTCAAATTTTCATATTGGTTTTCAAGATTCTTCACTTATGTCACACAGACTCTGTAAGACTTTCTTGAAAGGGGTTATCCACCTAAAACCTCCCTTTAGAGAACCCTGTACATCCTTGGGATTTGGCTTTGGTTCTGCAAGCTCTAACAGCTCCACCCTTTGAACCTGCATCTTCTTGTGATGTAAAATATCTCTCTTGGAAAACTTTGTTTCTGATTGCAATCACATCGGCCAGGCGATTGTCAAAACTTCAGGCCTTATGCATCAAACCTCCCTATCTTATCTTCCATAAGGATGGGGTATCACTGAGAACCAATTCTAACTTTTTACCAAAAGTGGTGTCAGAGCGATCTATCAACCAGTGTATTAACCTTCCAGTGTTCTTTCCTAACCATTCTAACAAGGGAGAGTATTGCCTGCACTCCTTGGATGTTGATAGGCAAATACGATTTTATCTGGACAGAACAAAATCTACCCGTAAATCAGACCAACTGTTTCTGGCTTTTTCTGGACCTAGACAGGGTCATCCTGTATTAAAAGTTACATTGGCTTTCTGGTTGAGAAATTGTATCACCTTTATCTAGAACAAAAACAATGTCACCTTGCCTCACAGAGTGAAAGCACATTCTACAACTTCTGTGGCAACTTCAGCAGCTTTCCATGCTAAGGCTTCCCTCAATGATATTTGCTCAGTTGCGACTTGGGCCAAACCTCATACCTTTATTCTTCATTACAAATTGGACTTGGTCTCCAGAGGTAGAGCTTCCTTTGGCTCCATGGTGCTCAGGAATGTCCTTCCATGAGGGCCACCCAGGAATACAGGTAGCTGGAGACTGTCCCATCAGTAAGGAATGAATGAAGATTAACAACATCAGATAAAGAAGTTGTGTCTTACCATAATGTTTCATCTGTGCTGTTGATCTTCGTTCATTCATTACTTCCCACTCTCCGTCCCCCTTCTGGAGGTTCTTGGTTGATCTCATGTACTCCTTTCTTGTAGGTCTGTTATGAACAGAGGTAGCTTCTACTTTTATCTATCAACTTGCAAACTCAATCTGAGGTAACAGGGAGCAGAGCATTCTGGATAGGACCTTGGCTCGAGAGTTTTTGGCTGACATGAGCTTGATATTGGACGTCTTGGTTCCGAGGACAGAACCGATAACCCATCAATAATGAATGAATGAAGATCAACAACACAGATGGGACGTTATGGTAAGGCATAACTTCTTTTTACCAACTTTTGGACTGACAACTCATGCTGTTCTCAAGTTTTTAATGTGGAAAACTGTTTTGCTTATTGCTCTGACATCTGTAAGGCTAGTTTCTGAACTTCAAGCCCTCATTGTGGGACAACCTTACCTGATTTTCAACAAGGACAGGGTTGTGTTACACACTAATCTTTCTTTCATGCTGAAAGTGGTCTCACAATTCACTCTTAATCAGTCTATTAATCTCCATGTGTTCTTTTCAAAAACCTAGAATAAAAACAGAGGATATTTTATACCTTGGATGTGCATAGGCAGTTCAGATACTACTTTGACAGAACAAAGCCCTTTAGGAAAAGTGAAAGGTTTTTTTTTTCTTTTTATTTCTTTTTATGGAACAAGGAAAGGTCAACCTGTCTCTAAGCAATCTACTGCATGTTTTTGTCCTCTAGTATTGTTTTTTGTTACTCCCATCATAAAAAGGCGAATCCAGGCAAGGTAAAGGCACATTCCACCTGTGGCATATTGGAAAAGAGTAGATTCTAGACGTATTCTAGAGGCAGTAATTTGGTCCGCTGTCTGTATCTCCATGAAGCACTACAAACTGATGCTTTTTCTAGTTCCAGAGCTAGCTTCGTGAGGACCATTCTCCAGGGGCCTCTAGAACCTTATCCTTCCGACTCCTAGGTTGGGTGAGCTTTGGGAATCTACTCATGTGCTAGTAAGGCAGTGTATTTGTTGAACATAGCATAGTTGCATAAGTCCTATTTATCTTAGCAGTAGACATTCATAGAACATACTCTCTTACTCGCAGTACCCTCCCACCATCCCCCTTTTGTGGGTTGTTGGATTTGCTGTTCTGTTCTGGTTCAGTAACATGTGTGTGTGTGTGCGTGCGTGCACGTGCATGTGTGTGTGCGCGTGTGTGTGTGTGCATGTATGCGTGTGTGTGTGTGTGTGTGTGTGTGTGTGTGTGTGTGTGTGTGTGTGTGTGTGTGTGTGTGTTAAATGCATACTGACATGAAAGTGAGACTTGAATTTGATTTATGATAACTCCTTCTGAACTAGACAGAATAAAAGTGATAAGATGTATCTTAATTTTTCTGAAGTGGAAACGAGGTGACCTTTCCTGTCAAGGGCAGAGCAAGGCATACACCATATGTGTCACAGCAATAACTTTAGTGGAATAATTTATTAAACTTAATGCAAAGAGACGTGCAAGAATTTAAATGCAAAAAAACCCTAGCTATTCTCTTGTTTCCATTTTGTGAACATAATCTTAACAGACCTTAGTTATTTCACATTTGCAGCATTACAGACCGTCACAAAATATTTTTTGCTAGTGGCTTCTCTTAGGGGAAGGAGGGCTGCCTTGGATGACCATACTTCTCCTCACCTCCCCATCCCCCAAGATGCATCCTATCAGTGAATAAGATGTGCCACATAGTTTCCCACTTGGAAATTCCAGTAAAATGAACATGTACGTATGTCTGTAATCATAAGAGCTTTTCAGGACTGGCACACTAGGTTCTGTTTACTGAACATAGTATTGAGAAACAAATGTTTGTGAAAGAACAGCCCATTTGTATCGTAGTTCTCTGACAACATATTTTGTTTGTACCAGCAAATATTTTAAGACAGTTCATGACCTTAACGCATATTCTGGTAACCAACAAATAATTTCATTCCATGCCAAGCAACAGCAAAAGGAGGCTAAAACAACACATATGTGGCCAGGTCATAGAAGGTCATTCAGGAAACCGACCTTGGGTACATAAATGGAATTTGCCTCTTTGAAAAGCTGACAAAAATATCCAGCCCATACAAGAACTACTCACCTTCAGAAACTAATCATTAACAAATCTTACATCTTCACAGCAAAGTTTAAGTAAGGAAATAAATGAATACATAAGAAGAGGCTATGATTTGTGTTCTAAAGCCTGGTATGATATGCATTTGGCTAGTGGAGAGCTGAGGGGCACCACAAAAATGAGATCTATGATCTACAGAAAGTGTGCATGTGGGGGACAGAGGCTAAGTGTCATCTGTATTCCTCCTGTCAGCTGCCCAGTGGCTGTGATCATTCCGATTAAGGACAGATGGGCCATGAAAAGTTATAGGTACCCCAGGAAACAAAGTGTAGGGCAAGGAACAAAGTGTGCTTATTTGTGTAATAGAGTGTGTATGTAGACACAGAGATAGACATTATGGAATCTGTCTGTCTATCTATCAGGTTATGACTGAAAGAGTCATTGGACCAGTTCACCTACCCAAATAATAAATAGTAAATAACTAACTACAATATTTTACATACACACACACACAAGTATATACATCTATATCTATCTACATATATATATATATATATATATATATATATATATATATATATATATATATATATATGCATATCAATATAGATACAGATGCATATAAAATACATAAACACCATTATACATTTACTTATTTATTTGCATTTACAGGGACATTCTGACTGGGTATAAAGCCCCTTTTCAGCAGACGTCTAGGGAGAAAAGCTTCACTAAATTGTACTGTTACATACAAAATAAAAATGTTCAGATACAAATGAAAAATAGGCACATGTACTGATTATGTGATTTGATAAGAAAAAATGCAGATGATGCAGGAATCGTTTATGGGCAAAATGTCTGAGGTGAATGTAGAGAGAGAGAGTAAAAGGAGGTGGGGGAGTACTGGGAGCAAAGGAATAAGGTAAAGGAAAAACACTGAGAGAAAGGGAAAGAGGAGAAAAGTAGAGAGAAGTGACAATGAGGCAAAGGTTGTGGAGAAAAGGCTTTATGTTAGTTAGCTGTGAGTGAAGAAACAATAGGATAAGGTAGTGAAGCGATATTGATTTAGACATGTGGATGTTTATGCCCACATAAAGGTGTTGCTTGAATGGGCTCTGGAATATCTAAAGATTTGATTCAAGTCAGATTTTGGATGGTAGTGAGTTCCATTTTTTTTTTGAAACAAAGACTGGGTAGGGAGCATACCCTGAGGATTTTGTGATCTTGCAGGAAGTAGTACTGGAAGCAGATCAACAGCTAATGTAGTTCAAGCCACTGTACTTTTTAGTACTATACAATGGTGTGTTCTGCTTGTAGGGTAGCAGCAAATTTCATTATTTTTATTGTTTGTTACTTGAAGTATGTTTAGTTGGTTAAGATCTTGTTTAGAAAGGGAAGGTCTGGCTTTGTAAAGCAATCCAAGGTTCTTGTTGACAGTATAAGTGATGTCTCGATCCAGTTAAAAGTAGTGGTCAATGATGACTCTAGTCTGGACTACATTATTAATGGTGGTGGTATTTAATGAGGTATATGGAGTGTATGTGATCAGTTGGTTGACCTCAGGAGATAAGTTTTGTTTTGCATTTAGTTGTTGCTGGGACTGTGTGAGCCTTTTTTTGGTATGTGTAAAGCTTTCTTGTGTTAGTGTTTGGACTTGGTAGGAATTAGCTGAGCAAATTGGTGTAGAAACATCTGCATATTGTGTATGTGAGCAATGTTGAATTATCGTATGTTTCATTTATGCTAGTATTGATATGGGTGAGGTTGGACTATTGATCATTGTGGCACCCCTTACAGTAAGTGGGAATGAAAGAGGAGTGATAGTGTTGCTGTCTGGCACTTTGTGATTGTTGCCTAGGCAACTCTGATACTACAGAATGCAGAAGAAATTGATACTGAGATTTACTAGTCTTGTTAGTACTGAGTGGGGAACAGTACTGAAACTTTTTGAGAGGTCCAGGAAAGGAGATGCGACTAGCTGACTTTGGTTTTTATATTGGTAGATTACTTCCAGAAAAGATAACAGTGCATTCTCAGTACTGTGGCATGTGTGTAGCCATGTTGCAAATGGCACAGTAAGTTGTTGTCATTTAGATTATTTGATAATTGCCTATAAATACATCTTTCTAATATTTTGGAGAGAGATGACAATATTGCAGTACATCTGTAGTAAATAAGTTCTATGGGGTTGCCCAGTTGTGGCTTAATATGATATAAGCTTTCACAGTGTTGCAACATATTGTTCTTTAATGGATCTGTTTATTAAAACTGGTAGTGTTTATGCAACTGATTCTGCTTCCAAATGGAGGAATTCTGAGAGTAACATAGCTGGGGCTAACACTGTGGCTTTGAGTGTGATGAGTAGGTTTTTAATAACATTGGTAAGTACCTGTTTGAAAATGAGAGGGGTTGAAGGAATTTAAGGGCTGATTTGATTCTGAAAAGGTAAGATCTGTTTTTGTGTGACATGATGTAGCAAAAATAAAGTGGCAGTTGAGAGTACAGGCAGCATAGCTTTGCTAAGAAGAGGGTTTGGGCTCGTCTTTCTACTGGATTTCAGTAGGGTGTTAATATTGCTCTCGAAAAGTTTTGGATTATGCAAATGGTTTATCAGTAAGTGGTTACAGTAATATTTGTTATCACTTGTTAAGCACTCTTGTCACGTTTCTTAGCTGAATATAATGTTGATGAGTTTGGGGAATTATGGGAGAGAGCACCAAAATCCAAATATGCACAAGTATGGCAAGGTACACGGCCAAACCAATACTCCAAAATCAAACAACGGACAGCACCCTTGTCAACGTGAAACCATTTAATATTTATTCCATGTATGAAAGCATATTTTAAAATTCAACCATCAGGCAGACCGGTTTTGGACAAAGCCTTCATCAGTGCAAAAACAAATGACTGCCAATCACTTTAACATTAAATAAACCACATACAGGAAGAACCATCCCCAAAACATTAATTCACCCAATCACAATAGTTCATTCAAGCCCAGAGGGAATAAGGCACCCAATTAAACAATCAAACTTCTTTTCCTCCTGTTTAATATATCTTGCCAACTAAATTTATTAAGACTACAATAACAAATCCTCTCTATTGCTATGAATCTGAAACTAGCCATAGAATGTTTAATGACATGTTTATATAAAGCACTAGAGGATCTGCGATTTTTAATATCACTTAAATGTTCAAAGATTGTGTTTTAAATTGCCTGGAGGTTTTACCCACATAAAATGTGTAACATGATACAAAAATCTGAGCAGTATTGGCAGAAAAAAACAGTTTTGTTTTCATAACAACCATACAAGCTGTACTGAACAGTGTCCATATTAAAACATCAATTTAATCATATACCATCAATGGTTCGTTGCTTATCAAAGTCGACTTGCTTAACTTTTTTATTGTAATTCAACTTATTACCAATTGTTTTGCCACATCTAAAATAAAATTTACACCTAGATGGTATCAAACGTACCAACTTGTTATCTGATTGAAGAATATCCCAGAGTCATATCTTCCAGGCTTTTTCTTTGATTTATATAGTTTGTTTTGCATTATGAATCATCCAAGGGGCTGTTGAGTGTTTCACTATTTTCTGTAGTAAGCAGCTAGTGAGCTAAGTGTCTGAAGAACTTAATTATTAATACCACTTCTGGTTTCCTCTGAAAACAGGATACTGGCCTAGTGGGACTAACTGGGCCAAAAGTCTAAATAAAATAAATAAATTAAAACAAGTAACCACTTTGTCAAGTGGGAGGTATGCTAATGGTCTACAGATGCAAGTTTTCAGTAGTGAGTCGAAGTTATTTTTATTGAAGTGTTTTTTTTTTTTTGTTTGTTTTTGACCCAACTGAGTTTGATATTTTTGGGAATTTTGGCAAATTTTAAGATAGCATTAATTGGATTATGGTCACTAATAGTGTCTGACAAAATGCCAGATTTGGTTATAATGGAGGGGTTAGTTGTTAGAAGCTAGATGAGTAGGCTTTCTTTGTCCATTGTTTCATATATTGTGGTAAGGGATGTCATCAGCTGTTGAAGTTTGTAAAGAAAGATGTTAGGGTTGTCTAGCTGCATATGATTGTGCTTTATATTGTTGTATCAGTTTATGTTATTATTACCTAGGATTGTGAGGTCACATTTAATATTGGAAGTGATCCAAGAGATGGCATCTTCTAGGATGTGGGTGTTAAGTGTTTGTATGTATGGTGGTATACACACACACACACACACACACACACACACACACACACACATATATATATATATATATATATATAAATTCAGACTTCTTTTAGGCGTAGTAATTAATACTGAGCTAGTAGAAAGGAAATAAAAACTCAGACACTGAATAGATGGTTAAGCTTTCGCTCTTATTCAGGTGGAAGAGCTTCATCAGAATAACCTATAGTCAACAATACTTACATTATATGTAACTAGAGTCACATGTAAACAAAAAAACAATGAACTACTTATAATTTAGTACAGTAACCAATAGTACAACCAGACAATATTTAAACTGTGCCAATCATCTAAACACAATAACCACGAACATACATATGAATGACAGGGGCATGAATATTAAATAAACACTCCCTTGTGTTAGCTAATCATTGAACAAATGTACAGTGTGCGCGCGTACACACACACACACACACACACACACACACACACACACACACACACACACACACACACACACACACACACGACACCTGGAAGAACTTTCTACATGCCATTCAGAGTGCAAATTCCCATTTAGAAATGACAATGCAAATGCTTAATTTTATTTACAGCACACATTGTTTCTCCCTAAGCCCCAAAACAGAAATTAAACTCCCATTTCTATGCTATAGTATAGTATAGTATACTACATTACACTATACTATGCTACACTACACTATGCTATGCTGCACTATATTATACTCTGCTTGCAGCTGTATGTGGCTGTCACAGACTGTGAATTTGCACTTTTTTGAAGGAGGCCACTGCAAGGAAAATTCCTTTTTCCTCAAAGACCAGTAGCTTCAGAGATGATTACATAGAACACCCCAAGACACCCACTGCCTTAGGAATACAGAATCCTGACATTTATGATCACAACATGGAGTCCATTGGCTTGTCAACAAGCCAAAAAAAAAGACTGCAAACACAGGAGAAGAATGAATTTCTCCTTTAAACTTATTTTTGTAGGTGGACAAGCCTCCCTGCCCACTGAACTTACATAGACCATCCATTGGATTGTCATGCCACAGAGAAAAAGGAATATTCTGAGAAATGGCATCTCGGAATTAATATGTATAAGTCCACTCTTTCGGCCATTCAGTCTCTGTATTTTGGGACACACTCTAGCAGGTCCTGACATTTCAAATGGTTACCCAAAAGGGCACTACCCTACATATCAAACTGATCTTGCACTGCCCACTCTTTTATGGCTTATACTAAAGCAATATGCAGTGTCATAAACACTGATAGTAACAGGAGCTGCCTTAAGGGATCCTAAAGGTAGTTATTAAACTTGTAAGACTGCTTCTTAAGTAACATATTTCTAGATGATTTCTAGATAGTTACCTCTTTTTACATGAAAAGTCAGCTGCCTAACCACTTTCACCAAAAAAAAACAAAAAAACAAAACAGGGATTACAGTTCTAGAAGACACTTGACAATGAATTAAATTGCATCATTATGCCTTAGCAAAAAGGCTTGAAATTTAAGCAAGTTTTATGAACATTTTAGCTTCCATTGTAATATTTCATAAGCATGCCATTTTCCACATTACGGAAGTAGAGCTTTCATACCTTAAGTGGTAAGATAGTTATTGCTGTTACAGCACTTTAATGAGGTACAAGGCTTATGTTCTTCCAATGTTTTTAGGTTTTTATATTCGTTCGCTCATTACCTGCTTTATCCTGTTCCATGGTCACAGGACATCCAAAGTCTACCATGGCACTTAATGAGCACGAGGTTGAGAAGTCTGTCATGGGTAAGATGCCAATCTATTACGAGTCATTCTCAAATACATGTAAACTCACTCACACATGCCACATACATCTATGGATAATTTGGGGTATCATCAACCAGATTACTTGGTGAAAACTCACGTATTCCCAGGGAGGACACAGAGACTATGCATAGAATTAATCCCTGTCAAAGCATTTAAAGAACCAACCAGAGCTCACCCTGTCATGCAAGTTTTTATATAACCTTAACTAATTTGCCCTATGTTTGGTGTGTTTTAGTGGATGTAGCCACTGTTAGACTCCCTTTTACAAGTTAAATTCTTGCACACTTCTGTTTGCATGTTCATCCTTCTAATACTGAATAGCAGCAGCATTATGGAAACCATTGCAGTTCATAGGAAAGGAATTTGCATTGGTCCATAAAGTAATACTGAAAAGTAGATTGGTCTGTTAGATGCTCTCCCACCATTAAATGGATAACAAAGTTATTAGGACCAAATGGCATACATGGGAAGTAGAATTTTTCTTTTCATAATTACTCAAATACCTGTGGAAACATAATGTGTGAATGCATATGAAACAAGGAAACACTGCATAAATCAACAATCCATCACTCTCATCTTTACTATCACGTTTACCGCTGTTTTTCAACAATATCCAACAGGCTTTTCTATCCTTTTTCATCTTTCTCTATTTCTTCATTCTCCTCCAGCCTTTCCTCATTCTTACATATCTCCCTACTCCTTTCTACCCACAAATACTGTATACACACATTAGTGGTTGAGAATTTTGAATTTTGGGCAGAAATGTTACGCAATAAAACTTCACATGAAATCAGCTATGCATATTACTGACTTATTTTGGTATTCTCAGGGGTACTGATTGTATGCTATTCATATGTAAGTACTAAGCTAGTTTAAGCCTAGCCAATTTCCCCTCAAAAGTGAAAATCAAACCGTACACCATGTGTTAGTAAGGTAAACAGTTGGCAACTGCATATATATATATATATATATATATATATATATATATATATATATATATATATATATATATATATATAAAATACACACACACACATACACATATATATTTTATATGTGTGTATTTATACACACTAAATTCTTCTCGGAATACTACATACTTTTCTGGGAGATGAACAATAAATGTTAGATTGACTACCTTTATTTTTTAAGAGATCAGCAGATGTTATATGTTAGTGTAGATAACCTATTTTGGCATTAACCATTTCACTGATTGCTGCTGGTTTGTACCCAGTGACAAGCCTATCAGAAGAAACAGAGATCTGTGTACATGGTATTATAATGTACAAGGCAGCTCTTTTGTTACTGCTACCAGAGACTGTCAAAAGGGCTTCTTATCCATTCTAGCACTTAGACTTCTGTGTAGCTACCCTAACCCCACAAAAAAGAAGGTTATTAGGAACTAATTATTCGGTAGAATCATGGCTTTCATCCTCGTAGTTCGAAAACGAGATAGAAAGCTAAAATATAATTTGGATCAGAATCTCCCAAATCAGAGAGGCTTTAAAATAAAAAGTTTACTGAATAAGAGAACTTCAATCAACTTGTATTTACTGAAGTAAAGTAATTCTGCAACTGTAATTATTGTCATTGTAGGCTGACATAAGCCGCTATAATTTTTCAGCATATCACCGGTTTTAGAAGGGACACAACATTTTAAGCTAGAATCGGGAACAACTGAGAGGTATATACAGCTCAGAAAAAGGACAGACAGATACTATCATCAAAGGACAAAGAACATTAAATGTTTTAAATTATAGATGAATAGAGTAATACAACACTAAAATGGCAGTTTTTCTAAGTACAAAAAACAAATTATTTTAGTTATGCGAGCAGGAGAAAAAAATATTAAATTTTAAAGCTGATATTATAGAAAAAAATGTCCTTTGAGGGGTGGTAGTAACTTGCATGGGTGATTAAGGCTATGAGATGCTAATGAGTGTCATCCTGGAATTGTATGGGGATGATTCCCTTATTCTCCATTTGTTTGATATGTTTCTGTAAAACTGAGCAAGTGCTTTAACCACACAGTGCTTCTGGGTCACACATCAAAAGAGGTATTTGTGTCCAGCTGGTTCCAATTAAGGTAACAACTGACCGGAAGATCTTGTCACTTGTAAGTAAACTTCTGCAGAGTGGTATCTTTGTCACTCTGCCTTATACAGGTACAGCCCTTATATCTCAATTCCTCTATTTCAGAGTCAGAACTTGAGCATAGAAGCCAGAGCACAAAACTCAAATGTGTGTCACCTTATGGTGTAAAGAAATGCAAAATAATGCATCCAGGTAACAAAAATAAATAAATAAATACATAAATAAACGGACTACATATTTAAGTGATGGGGCTAAGATACTGGTAACAACCATGGAAAGGACCTTAGAATAGTTATACAAAATTCTTCGGGCTGAAAGCAAATGTTGGAGGTCTGACGAGGAAAAAATAGATAATTGGGAACATATTTTTTGGGAGTGTGATGAGTTGGTGGATTTTAAGGATTCCCACCGGGATGCATTGTTGGAGATGCTAAGTGGGCAGATTGGTATGATGTGGGAGATAATTTTTCTGAGCTATGATACAGAATCAGAATTGCCTAGACATGGTAAGGCCTTGTTGTGTCTAATTATGGTGGCTATTACTAAAAAATGAAAATCAAAATATAAACCAACTATACTAGAAGTAATGAATATAGTAACAGAGATAAAGCAACTGGAATTGAGATCTTTAGAAAAGGGTAGGACCAAATATATAGACAAAATAGGAATTGTGGGAACAATACATACATGGGGGAATGAGGTTTAAAAGAAGGCAGGACTTAAATAAGCTATGTAATGTTTGACTGAAAATGACTGGGTAGATTATCAGTAATGTATAATGTTTGAAACTGGGAGTGTGTCACTATAGTTTGTGATGTAAAATGCTTGCAACTAGGATTGTGTCTGTGTGGATTGTTTTCATTTGATTGCCTATGTCATAAGTGATGATTTACTAAAGATGTTTCTTGTTTAAAAAAAAGGCAGGAATTGAATAATGTATGTAATGTTGCTTAGATTATATGATATATAGCAATATATGTGAAGTATAATTTCTGTAAAAGTGAACTTAATACAGTTTGATTATGGAAGGATTTTTCACAGAGAAGGTTATGGTTGCACGGAACAATTTTCATGAAGAGCTTGTGAGATCAAAATCAGTGATGAATTCAAGAATATATGGGTGTGACAAAATGCACCTATTGTAGGATGTAGAATGAAGTGCTATTAGTTAGCAACAACTGCAGTGTATCCACCTGATCAAAAATGTTATGTGATGTTTGCACTGGATAAGTTTTTCAATAAACATTTTATTGCATGGAATGAACTGTTCAAGAAGTCACTATTTCTGGTGGCACTCACTTTTACTTTGAGAATATCTGTAGTTCAGATCATGGAAATGTTGTAAACTGTTTACCACTAGGATGGAATGATTCACTGGAACATTAAGTTCCTATCTAAAGTGATGCAAGAATTCTGTCTGAATTAGTGTTTAATGCTGGCCAAGAATTGCATGTACTTGTTTCTTTTTTCAAAAGTAGAGGTAGTCTATTCCATGAACTTTTGTCTACCATTGCAGCATTTGGGATGGTGAAGTGTCCAGATTATTCTGTAAGTATTCAGTAGTCCTGATACTATTAACTGCATGGAAACAAACATTTTTGCCTTTCTATGCTGCTGACTGCTTTCATCCTGATGAAACACATCCTGTTGATAGACAGTTCTGTATGGCATATCAGCTACTTTTGTTTTTTAAATTTCAACTAGGAAAACTGAAATGTTCAAGGGCTGGTGTAAGTTAGTCAAGCTGGCAGTTCATACATGATTAGAACTTGAAATTAATGCATCCTGCGTCTTAAACCAAGCTGGTTCTCCAGACACTGTACCTGCCAGTAGTCTTCTTTTTTAGGGGTAGCATGCCTGTGAAGGTCTTTATTCTCCTATATCCTACTGTGAGATCCAGGAAGGAATAAAGAGAAAGATTAGAAACCACGTCATGACCCACAGCAGCTCACTGGTTCTCTAACCAGATTTCTACATCAAGCTTTTTCAGCATGCAGAGCACAGTACCAGCCAGATATTTTAACTGAGCATGACCACCAGGCACCCAGACTGCATGACTCCAGAATTCATTTCTCTCTACATATCTTATGTCTCTACACACACACACACACACACACACACACACACACACACATACACTCTGATGGGCCTGTTAGTGGGGTTGGGCTGAGGGGATTACTGTTGTTGCTGTCAAACCCTTTGACCCATTCACTGAAAAAGAGCGTCTTGAGGACACACATCGATATTTCAGTCTTTCAGCTGTTTGTCTGTTTCCATTTCTTGTCATTGTTCTTTCTATACAATCTCATTCATTGTCTTTTCTGACTGCATCTTATATCATCGTATCTTTGCCGGTACTTTACAGTCTTGCATCTTAAAATATATTTGATTTGGAAAGACAGCTATCACATTATATGACTGTTACTGTAGAACAGTGTGTATATTGTACCTAGTCAGCCACTGTAGCTAGATAGCACATGCATATAAGTTACTGAGCAATGTGAGATCAGTGCCATTTTGTATAGTCATTCAGTGTGAGTGCTAGGTTGAAATTAATTTGTGAGTGTGTTAGAAGTAATGAGTCAGTAAGTAAGCTTATGAAGTTTGAAGTAAATGTTCCAGTTACAGCTCCTGATGTGCTTATGTACAATAAATGACTTGAACCCATTTCATGCCTCAGTGTTTCATTTGAATACAAGAGACATGCAACATGGTATCAGAATAGGATCTGAAGTTGCAGCAGCTCACAAACCATGAGGCACGCAGTTAGAAGTGGAGTAATATATAGGAACGAACTTGCAAACAAGTCAGCGGTTATTTGATGGTAATTAAATTCATTTAAATGATTTTCAGTGACCTAACATGTGGCATAGCATTCAAAGTGTTCAAAATAATTACTGAGTTATTCCAAACGTCCGAAATAGCAACATAATGATTAAAGTGTTTTAAATAATCTCTGAAGTGTTTAAAATGTTCGAAAAGGCTATAGTGTCTGAATTTTTTCACAATGTACAACTTTTTCACAGTAACTAAGATTTTTCAAAGTGTCTGAAATGTCCAGAGTGTTTGGGATAATCACTGTGTTAAAATAAGGCATTTTCAGAAAGAGTGTTGCACATTTAAACATAACTACAAGATCCAGGTCTATACTTATATTTAAAAGCAATTTGTTGTTATGGCAGAGGGATTTTGTTAAAAGACCTGAACTGCTGGTGTTTGATAATAATGTTGCAGAGAACTGGTGAGTGTTTGAGCAAGAAAATGGTATTTTCATACAGGCTGCATTTTCTGATAAAGACACACGTACAAGAGCATTTATACTTCTCAATTTAATTGGCTCAGATGCCATTGAGTGAGAACGTTCATTTGTGTATGCACCTGCTGTGTATGCAGTGGAGGGAGAGAACCTCCATATTGTGATACAGGCTGAAACACGGGAAGACCCTGAGTGCTTAAAACATAAATTTAGAGAAATGTGTAACCCTCAAATGAATATTACAATGGAAAGGCACAAATTTTACACAAGAAATCAAAACCCTGGTGAAACTGTTGTATCATACATTACTGACTTAAGAAATAAAGCTAAAACATGCAGATATGGTGATCTAAGAGATGAGTTAATAAAAGACTGTTTTGTATGTGGTGTTGATAATGATGAAGTGTGAAAGATTTTGCTTTGACATAGTAAATTAGTATGGAACAGAGCCATTGAGATTTCCCAAATACATGAGATTACAGAAAAGCATATGAATATGCTCACGAATGAGAAAAGCATGTTTGCAGTGTCTGCTAGTGCGAATGTTAATAGTGTGAAACATGAGGTCGGGAGGAAAAAGAAATATAAACCAAAGGGCAGTGCCACACTTAACCTCATTGTTAACTGTCGCAATTATGGAGGCAGTCATGAACCTAAATGGAAAAAGTGTTTAGCTTTTGGTCAGCAATGCCACAAATGTAAAAGTAGAATCATTTCAAAAGGCTTTGCTATTCTAAAGTGCCGCAGACTTATGTCAAAAGAGAGTATCCAAAGAAGCAAGTAGAGATAGAGACTGTAGCAAACTCTGAGTGCTGTGAGCAAATTTTCTATGCTGATGGTGTCTCTGTAATTGATGAAACAGTTTACAGTAGACTATCAGCTGTCAACAAAGATGGAAATATTTTGTACTGTACAAATTAATGGGAAACCTTTAGAGCTTAAAGTAAACACTGGATCTAAGTGCAATGTTATATCAGCACAAATGTTTGCTAAAGTAAAATCTGGTGAGAAACTGGATTCAGAAAAGTGTTCAAAACTAGTTGGTTATGGTGGTGAAGAGATTCAAACTGATAGTGCAATAGTTCTTTCATTCCATTCTTCTGGAAAAAGCTGTGGCGTGCAGTTTTACGTAGTCAAAAGTCACATTAAGACCTCGGACAATCTGAGAATTGGACTGATTTCATTTAATAAAGAGGTCCACCATATAAATCTGAATAATAACAATAGTTTTACACAGAATATTTTTAGTGAATATGCTGATACTTTCAAAGATGAGCTTGGTAAACTTCCAGTCACATATTCCATGAAGTTAAACCATGAAGTATGTCCAGCTGTCAAACCAGCACGGAAGATTCCAGTAGCAATGCAGAATAAAGTAAAAGCAGAACTAGAGAAAATGGTGAATGTAGCTGTCTTTACTCCAGTTAAAGAACTGACTGAATGGGTATCCTCCATGGTAGTAGCTCATAAGAAAAGCTCAGATGATATTCAAGTTTGTATTGATCCAAGAGACTTAAACAAAACACTTGTGTCCTCATCATCCGATACGTACAGTAGAAGAGGTAGCCACTCTCGTGCCGAATTCCACTGCTTTCTCAGTCTTAGATGCAAAAAGCTCTTTTTGGCAAATTTTTCTGGATCACAAAAGTTCATTGTTAAATACAGTCAGTACACCATTAGGTGGATACAGATTTTTGAGAATGTCATTTGGAATCAATTCTGCCAGTGAAGTCTTTTAACGTTCCATGGAAGAAATTTTTTCTGGTTATCCATATGCTATTATAGTAGAAGACATTATTGTTGGAGGCAGTGGTGAAGACAAACATGATAGAAATCTCAGGAAAGTTCTAGACTGTGCACGTGAAGTAAATCTCAAACGGAATCCTCAGAAATGTTAATTCAAACTGAAAGAAGTTACTTATGTAGAACATTTGTTTACCAGTTTTGGCTTATAACCAGATCTGTCTAAGCAAGCGGTGATTTTTGAAATGCCAGTTCCAGAGAATGTCACATACTTACAACATTTTCTAGGTATGTTCAACTATTTAGGAAGGTTCATCCCAGACTTGAGTGAGCTTTCTGCACCATTACATGAGCTGACACACAGAAATGTAACCTGGTCCTGGATGGAACAACACCAAATAGCATTTGATATTCTGAAGAAGAAAATTGCCAGTCCACCCACTTTGAGATATTATGATGTTCACAAACATGTAATTCTTTCTTGTGATGCTTCAAAGTATGGCCTTGGTGCAGCATGTTCTCAAGAAGGCATACCAGTAGTCTGTGCATGAAGAGCTTTAACCCAAACAGAGATGCATTATGCACAAATAGAGAAATAACTTTTGGCAGTAGTATTTGCATGTTTGAAGTTCAGTGATTATATTTATGGCAGACCTATCCAAATAGATACTGATCACCAACCACTAGTGACAGTTTTGAAAAAGCTAATGCATACCTCCCCAGCATGATTGCAATGCATGATGTTAACATTACAAAAGTACAATTTCAATATTGTTTACAAAAAGGGCAAATACTTGTACCTTGCTGATGATTTGTCACACACACCCAGGCAAACAACAGAGCAGTATGAAGATGAAACAGCAGACTCTGAAGTCATGGACGTCAGAAATTTTCCAGCATCATGCCTTGATATCATGGAAGTCAGACATTTTTCAGAATCATGTGTTGATGAACTAAGAAATCACACAGCTTCAGACCCAATTCTCCAGGAAAATGTTTTCAGTCAAGGATGGCCAATGCAACAAATCAGTTTATCACTTAACATTCAGCAGTATTTCCTTACAGAGGTGAGCTCATGATGAAAGATGGAATCATCATGAAAGGTCCAAAAGTGGTAATTCCTAGAGCATTACAACAAGAATATATCAAAATGTTACATTGTGGCCACCCAATTACTAATTCAACCAAAAGAACGGCAAGAGGCATTGTATTTTGGCCTTCTATGTCCAAAGATATAGAGAAGGAAACTGTAGCATGTTCAATTTGCAACACCGCCAAACTGCATCCACAAAAAGAACCACTTCAGCTACACCAGATTCCTGAATTACCATGGTTGATGGTTGCCACAGATATTTTCGAATGGAATGGTCAGCATTACTTAGTGTTAGCAGGCTCTTACTCAGACTGGATTGAAATTGACCTACTTCCTAACTTGATGTCTAACACTGTCAGTACAAAACTGAAGAAACACTTTTCAGTCCATGATAGTCTGCACAAAGTCATGTCTGACAATGGTGCACAGTTTACAAGTCAGCTGTTCAAGAAATTTGCTGAGTCTTGGGGCTTTATTCATATTACCAGTAGTCCTAAATATCCACAATCCAACGGGTTAGCTGAACATGCAGTTCAGAATGCAAAGCACTTGGAGAAATTGAAGAGGGGTGGTACCGATGTTTTCCTTAACTTACTCAATCTCAAAAACATTTCTTGAGGCAACTTCCTTGGTCCACCTGCTCAGAGATTAATGTCCAGACAGCCTATAACAACTCTTCCAATCAGTAAACAATTGTTAGTACCAAATGCAAAGAACAACAGAGTGAAAAAGGCTCAACTTTCAAGGAAATGTCACTCACAAAAATTGTACTACGGTAAGACCAGTAAATGCCTTAGACCATTACTACAAGGAGAAGTTGTAAGAAAGTAAACATCTAAAGGATATGACCAAGTGGTAATCGTGAGGAACATTTGTGAAAGGGTTGGGAGGGTGGCCTAATGGTTAAGGTGTTTGCCTTACAAACACAAGGTGCGGGGTTCGAGTCTCACAAGGGATAATTGGCTAGGCTTAAAATGGCTCACAAGAGCAGTTAGCTTAGTACAAATCTATGAACCTATGAACCTATGAAGAACCGAGATTTTACATCATACGATCTGAAGGAATGGATTTCAGAAGGAATCAAAGACGTGTTATCTGTCTCAGAATCAGTGACACAGCAGATTGCCTTACTGATGACTCTAATTCCTACACCTGTTCGAATCCAAAAGGACTGTGTGCCTTCTTCAAATAATTTTGATGTAATCCCTGATGTTCTAGTTGTAAAAGAATCCCCAGATGCTGTCCCTGTTGCTAAATCCAGTCAGAATTTTATGTTACCCGATCAGGTAGAATTTCCAGACTGAATCCAAAATACACAGTGACTTGGACTTGAACTCAGTTTTATTTGTTGAAATGTTGACATAATGTCTAGTTCTTAAAATGTCTTTGTTCTCCTATTTTGCATGTCAAACAAAATTAAAGAGGGAGGATGTAGATCAGTGTGTATATTGTACCTAGTCAGCCACTGTAGCTATATAGCACGTACATATAAGTTACTGAGCACGTATGAGATCAGTGCCATTTTGTCTAGTCATTCATTGTGAGTGCCAGCTTGAATGGAGATGCATATGTGTGTGTGTTAGAAGTAATGAGTCAATCAGTAAGCTAATGAAGTTCAAAGTATATGTTCCAGTTACAGCTTCTGATGTGTTTATGTACAATAAACAACTTGAACACATCCTGTTCCTCAGTGTCTCATTTGAATACACAAGATAGCGACAGATACCATCCAATTAATTATCCAGTTAATGTACAATAACACAGTATCATCAGTCCAAAATTGATGACATAGTTTTTTCCCCCAGTGTTGTCTATGCTGAAATGATCAAGGAGGACCTAATGCCTACATTTTTTTTCTCTCCTTTTTTCCATTTAGGAGTACAGCAGTATTCTGTGTTCAGCAAAACTTGTATGTGATCATTTTTGCAGGCATTACATTTTTCAGATACATGCAAGTACACATATATGCTGTTGCAGGGTGACTTTTCCCTGCCAGACAGCTGCAGTAAACAGTCTGTCTCTGCCTTTCCCGTTAGCTATCCTCTGCATTTTATGCACATCTCATGCTCTTTTGAAGTTCTTACTAGACTTATTTTTCACCACCCAGTCAAGCAAACCATGCTACATCTTCACCATCCCTTCTGTTACAAAGAATTTCATTGTGTTCATCTTAAAGTTACTTCTTTCAATTTGGAAAATATGACCCCTCTTTCCCTCCCACATCCTTTCTTTTAAATTGTAATGCCCTCCATCAGTCTGATTATTTTTTGGACACACGTTATAGAAATTGTTTATTCCTCCTCTTCTGCAGGGAGACGAGTCCAGTCTCTTCTAGCCTTCTACAGGCTGTTTTTCTTTCGCCACTTTCGTCATCCTTGTGGCTGTCACTGAATTATTTTTATTTTATTTTCCTCTCTCTTGGTCTTTGGAACTGCATGGAGTGCTGCAGGTGTGATCTCACTTGGGACCTGCAGAGTATAAAAGAACATTATTGTTTCTACTTCTGATCCTGTGGAAATGAAGGTCAGTTTCCTGTTGCCTTTGACAACTACCCTTTCACTCTTCACCCGCAGATTAATTTCACTCTTTATACTTACTGGATGCCCTTCATCCACCATGACTTTTTAAGTGTTACCACTTCTAGCTTATGTTTTACTCTCAGGGTTGGTCTTTCCCCTTTACATAGAAGAACCTAATGTGTCTTTTCTACAGTTATATGGTATCTCCCAATTTGCTCTGATTTGTTGAGTAATTCCATTAATGGCACTGATAAAACCCTGACTATGATTTTAAGGATCATGAAAGAGATCCACTCTGCCCCCTTGTGATTTGACTGTAAAGGCCTATAGCTCTTTTCTATTCTTTCTTTGTCATTCTCCACATTTGTCCACCTTTGGTTCTTGTCTTGTCTATCTGCTTACTTGGCTGGGAACCGGCTTCATTTTTCTGTTCTTAAGACCGAGTGAGGTGAAAAAATTATTCAGGATTTCTGCTTTCTCTCTGTCCTTAAGTTACATAGTTCTGCTTCTGCTGTCCACTTTCCCCATACATACACGAAAAAGTCTTTATTACATTATTTTATCACACTTGAAAGTCCCTCCTCTTCTCTTTTATTGCTTTTTTCCCCACTGATCATTTTATATGGTTTCTCTCTTCTTGGTTTATTGTAAAATGTACAAGTTTTTGGTTAAGTTCAATTCCTTTGTTTTGAACTCCCCAGTCACTGTTTCTTTTCCTGTGTGGTTTCAGTTCACACTCTGGCAGTGATTTAATTAACACGAGCATTTCTTTTTTCTCCATGATTTTAAAGGGGGGGGGCAGGAAGGTGGCCCCTCCATCAAAAAGCTTTTTTTATGTTTCACTTAGCTGAATCTTTGTCTGGTGTTCTTCAACTGATAAGCTTCAGGGGAACTTAACTTGATGAAATGTAAGGTAGCCATTTTATAGGTTCTTCGTCTAGTTTCCTCATATGCCTACCTACCCCTTCTCCTTTTTTTTCAGATTTGTAAATATTATTTTTTCCCTTATTTCTTCCTGTACCTCTCTCTTAAACCACATTGGATTCATTATTCTTTTGTCATCTTTCTTCTACTTACCCGTTTTCTCACTGCTTCCCAAATAATGCCTGTAATTCTTTCCCAGCACTCTTTAGTCCCTCTGTCTGCTTCCTTTCTCTCAGGATTGTTGTACCAGTTCACACAGCTTTCCACAGTCTGCCTGCCTGTGGTAGTTGCAAGCCTCAGTCATGGTGTCTCGTTTGCCTTATTTCTTGGCATTTATCACAGTGTAGCATGCTCACTCTTGGCTGTCTGTGCCTTTATTACCATGCTTAGTAGCCACTCTGCTCTGCTAGGTGTGTGAAGACTTTTTGATCTCACCTGTCTCATTTTTCTTATATACATATTATGCCACAATGTTTTTTGCTCTCAGTGCCATTTTTTGTGATGCCCAGTGCCTAGTAGTTAGAGTCGGTCTACAGTATTTACCCTTTTCTGCTTTACCACATCATCATCTTTTTAGCTCAGGGAACTAAAGGTACTGATTGTTAAGTTATGGGATGACTTAATGGTATTGACTTCCATTGAGAAAGAGAAGATATCAGGTGACTGCCTCCTGCTGTTGGTGTGTATGTAAAGGCAGGATGGTTCTAAATGATATTACTTTGTACATAGCTGACTATTCTTGGCAGGTCATCTGCATACCAAGTTTTTCAGGTGTATTTTGAAACATACTCTGCCAACAACAAATTCACTACCTTGTATTTATTTATTGATAGCAGGCAATCAGCCTATCTAATCTTCACTCTAAGTGCATTTAATATGCTACCTCCCTTCCAGATTTCCATTATGTCTCACCTTCTATCCTATGCTCTCTTGAATGGGTTTGAAGATTCTTTCTCAACCTCCTATCCAGATAGTATAGTCTCTGGGTTCATAACCATCTACCAAGACATATTTTTCACATATCTTTTGAGTAGTTGGTCTTTATAATCTGCTGGCATCACCTCCTCCCATCTTTCTGTTGAGTGTGACCCTTTCCCATTTCCTGGGCATGACCTTCTGCACCTATATCGCATCCCCCTGTCTTTTCTAGTCACTAATGAGGACATAGCCAGATCATCTAATTTCTGGTCATAACCTTTTAATTCCACACCATTCTCTTGACTTTTCACTGGACGTCTTATAAAAGCTTCATGTCCCTCATCTTTTATGACTTCCAAAACTGAATGCATTTTTTTTATGATGTGGCCTAATCAGACTTTGATCAGAAATCATTATTATCATTTAATCAGAAGCATTACTTCCTTGTTTTTGGAATTTGTCCCTCTGTAGATACACCACAACACTTATTTTGTAGGTGCCACTGCCCTCCCAGTCTGCTCCTGATGGCCCAACCCAGGTATGATGAACACCAAAGATCCTTTTCCATCTGTGTCACCATCAGATCCACTTCCCTCAGTGGATAGTTCACAATAAAGTTTTGTAGCCCAAGTGTTGTACTTTGCATTTGTCTGCAATGAACTTCACCTGCCACTTTTCTGTCCCCTTGGTCAGCCTTTCTAAGTTCATTTTCCATGGCTGTGCCTGTTTCTGTATCTTCAAGAAAGAGGCTGATCCTGTTCTCTTTTCTTTCACATATGTCTGAAATACTAAACTGAAGAGTACAGAAACGAGGTCCAAACCATGAGTACTTCACTAGTCACTTTCCTTACTTCTGACATATTCCTTCTCATAACAACCACATGTCCAACCTTTAAAGCAAGTCATTGTCCTCTTCCCCAGTCCTCATCCTGAACTTTACCTCTGCATTCTTCTCAGCAGCCACCTGTGTTGGGCAGAATCAAGGCCATTGTGATGTCCAGACAGACTATGTCTAACTTTATTACCCTGCTAGTTCTCCTTTAACTCAGATATAAATTGAATTAGATTTAATTGACAGGTCCCTCTGGCCATGTAATCATATTGGCTTACTGTTCTGCAAATTACTGTTATCTGGAAAAGCAACCAACCTTTCTGCCAGGATCTTCTCCATGGCATTGCCTGCTAATGTTCTTAGACTAACTGCTGGAAAATTTGAATATCAGAATGATATTTGTTAACTGCAACCAGTTTGCAATTTTCATTAAACCTGGCTAGCAGTAGTCCACTGATATTAGATTTATGTCAAGAGACATACATACCAAAGATAGAGGGCCCAGAATAGAGCTTAATTAGACAATGCAGATGATGTTTTCTCTGTCAAGAGCAAATAGCCCCATCCTTAATGGTATGGATTCTGTTGGATAGACAGTTATCTGTCCTGAAAACTGTGTGTTACTTAATGTTGAAGTGTGAGAGTTTGTCAATAATCTCTACAAGGGGTTAGTGTCAAAGGCCTTGGCAAGGTCTGGGTAGGGAACATGGTCTACATGTATGCCCCTTATCCATGGGCACAGTAAACCTTTTGAAATGCTCAGGCAGTCTGAGTGCACATGATCTGAGTTTTAAAAAGTCACAATGGTGTGTATTCAAAGATATAAGGTGACCTATATCCTTGTTTATTAATTCAGCTGTAATTCACTCCATAGCCTTGCAAATAACAAGTGAGACTAACTGGTCTGTAAATCTCAGGGTCAGTAGTGGGATCCCTCATGCAATGACACCACAACAACTTGGGGATATAACCACTGCAGAGACTCAAGTTAAAGTGTTGATGGAGGGGCTTTGCTAGGTGGGACAGTGCTTCTCTGCAGCTACCAAGAAGTATTCTGAAGACTGATGGAACTGGTAATTATAATTTTGAAAACTGCCAAAAGGACTTAATCCAAAAAATTTCAGGATGGAATGTGTAAGAGGGGAATGGGAGGGAAAAAGGAAAATGTGGATAGGGTATATGTAGAACAGAATTTGTCCACAAGAATATCAGCAGTTTCTTTGGCGTCACAGAAGGAGATAACATTAGATATAAGTTAAATGCACATTACTAGCTACCTTGAAGGCCTTATAATTTTTTAAAACCCTGTAATTAATTTATTACATAAGACATAGGTAAACAAACATTAACGGAAAAGAAAAAAAAAACATATTAACATCTTTCCATTTGCATACATTATATGTGACATATCTTTTCTTTTCCTTTAACTATTATCAGTCCAACATTACATAAAGTGCTAAATTCCTGTCTTCCCATAAACCTCATTCCTCCTCTTCCTAAACATGATTCTGCTTGTATTGTTCCCATAAGTTCCATTTATTTCTATGTAATTTGCTCCTTCCCTTTTCTAATTGTCCCTTCTTGTATTGCTTTTATACCATTCAATACTTCAAGAACAGTTGGTTTAGACTTTGATTTCCACTTTCTAGTAATTGCATTTTTGGCAGCCAACAGAATTTAATAAGGACCTTAGTATGTTTAGGCAATTCAGATCCTGTGTCCCAGCTCAAAATAATAATTTCCTTTCTTCCAAGATGGCTGCACACACCAATGAACAGCTTAACTTCATCTCTCTCAGTGTGAAAACAGAAACTGAGAAAAAGGAGTTCCATTGAAACTGTTTTTTGGGATAAAATTCAGTTACTGGTTAGTACGTACACTGCCTGGATGCCAACAAAGAAGAAATTTGGCAAACCTGAAAGAAAATCAAAGATCAAAGAAAATCAACCAGAAAAGGTAAAGAGAAAACACAGTCTGGGAAGGATTCCACAGCTATTCAGCAAAAAAAATGTTCAAGCTTCAGCTCTGGTTCAAGAGATGGCTTCCAGTAATTTAGAGGAAATATGCAAAAACCAAATGATTAGGTAGCTGTTGACTTCAAAGAAACTTTAATAAAATGTAGTTAAAATGGTTATACACATTCATCTAAATAAAAGTAGACACCATCAGCACAATATACAATAATTAATCAATGGCTAAATGCCATGAAAAACTTATAGACACCCCCCTTATTTACATGAATGGCCAGAAACCTGTATCAGTGTAAGAAGTGCCTGCCACATAATTTAAAGCTGCAGACTCAGAAACAAAATTAACTTAAGTATACCAATGCAACATTGATAAAACATACCACATAAAAAACACATAAAAACTTACATTATAGTTTATAAGTTCTATATTTGAGCTCACTAGTTACTGAAATCAGCTTGTTTAAACCAGGCATATTAGCGACATCTAACTGTAACTGCCAAATTAACTCTTTATGCAGTAAATGGTTTTGCCAGTCACCTCCTTGATGATCTGAGTGTAAATTCCAAAATGCAGAATTTAAATATACTATAGTTATTACAAGTCATGGCATGCCTGGCAAGAGCAATCTTGTTATCTTTCCTACCTATACTATATAAATGTTGATAGATGCATTTATTAAATTAATTATTTGTCTTTCCAATGTAAAATGCTGGACAAGACTGACATCTAGCTAAATAAACTACCTTTGAGGTGTAACAATAGTACCTGTCCCTCGTAATCCATTTTTTTAATTGTATCCCATAGTATACCATGGTTTCTGGCCATTCATATAAATAAGGGGTTTATGTCAAATAAACGAACGCTTGAAATGTCGATTGTCATAGGGAGGAGACCATATGATCAACATTTCAAGTGTTCGAAGGTTGACTTTATTGGCGCCGTATAGTGCAGAATGGGAGAATTTCCCTTTTCTGCACTGAAGTGCAGTCTCGGAGTTGGTATATTTAAGTAGGGGGGGTGCAGGTGGGCTTTTCCCCCAGCTCATACTGTTAAGGTATGTTTTTCTTTCTTTCTTTTTTTTTATTATATATTCAAACTTTCAAATATCGACCGTATGGTCTCAAACATATGGTATTCAACATTTTGACAGTTCGAATATATAACATAGACCCTAAATAAGAGGGTGTATCTATATGTGTTTCATGGTTGTTGGTCATTAATTAATGATTGTCTATGGTTCTGTTTATGTCTACTTTTATTTAGATGAAAGTGCTTAACCATTTTAACTACATTGTATTAAAGTTTCTTTGGAGTCAACAGCTACCTGGTCATTTGGTTCTTGGATAATTGGATTTATTTTATGATTTAGTGTAGTCACTTGCCTGGTTGGTTATTTGTAATTTAGAGGAAAAATAAATCAGATGTACTCAGACATGATTAAAATAAATGAAACACTGAAGAACTATATGAAATAAAATAACAAAAGGGGCTGGAAATAATAGAATAAGTTTTAACTTGCTGTTCAGATGAATTTATACAACTTTAAAAAATTAGCGATTGAAATGAATAAAAAGCTGGCTGAGTATGAGGCTTCTCAAGATGAGCTGTTTGAAAAAATAGCAGAATTAGAAGACAGAGTGAGGGCAGAAAACCTAAGATTTTCTGCTGTACCAGAGAAACAGGAAGGAATTTACCTTATTAATTTTATGAAAGCACAAATAAGCAACTGGACTGGTGTTCCACAGCAGGATTTGTTGACTGAAAGGGCACATCAAGTATATGCTCCAAATCTGTCCATGAGAAAGCAGCCAAGACCTATATTACCTATATTAGTAATGATGAAATTATACCATCAGAAAGAGCTGCACCTGACAAAACTGTGGAAAAAGGGCAAAGTATCAAAAATAGAGACAGCAGAATGTTTGTAGAAATTGATTATTCACTGTATATATAGGCAGAAGTGAACCAAATTTATCCAAGCCTTCAAGGAATGTTGAGAGGCACATGTCAGATTCAAAGTTGTATCCAGCTACATAGTATTTTTTCCTTGAGTATCAAAGTAATTTTTTGGTGCAAAACAGGCTAAGGAGGAAATAAAAAAAATTATCAAATAAAAATTGAGCCAGCAAACAGACAGTAAAATTCATGGAGAGACTTTGCCAGCAAAAGCTTCTCCAATATTCCAAAGGAAAATGCTTGGGAGACAGGAAAAACACAGGAGTTGACTAGATAAATCAGTTGTACTTTGAACTTGAACCAGAGACTAGTTCTGGGAAATGGAGATGAATAGGAAGAAGACCAGCAACAGTGAAATCAGTGAATAATTAGGGAGACAGTAAAGCATCAGTCACTTTTGTGAAATATGGCTTTACAAGAAAGTGGCTGCAAAACATTAAACTTTTGTTGACTTTGTTAAACTTTTGGATGGACTCTACAGTATATACCCCACTTTTGTTATTAATGCTTAGAAGGACACTAAAAGTGGTGAAATTAACTGTAAACAAAACATTGTTGTTCTTATTAGTATTTGTATAACATATTTCATGATATAAATGGCATGCTGTATATAGTACAGCAGTTTTGTGTATTTTGTAGTTAGTGGTGTTTTAAATGTCTGTGGGGGTCTTTTCGGTGACTGTTGTATGTGTTAAAGGTATTACAGTAAACAAGTACCTTTTAATTGTAAGAAGTAGAGGTTTTACAGTATAACATGAGATGGACGGGTAGACAAAATCAAGTTTAATGTTAATATGTTGTGATCTTGTCTGCTGGGGTGGGAGTGGAGTGTAAAGGTGGCTGATTATATTATATGTAGGATTAAGATATTTCCCTTATTTTTACAAGGGTGAAAGTCTAGATTAATGCCTTTGGCTTAAGCTATAAGCAAATGTTTTGAAAGCAAGTAGGCTTTAAAAATAAGACAAAATGAAAGCCATGAAAATGCTACATTTTTTACAGCTGCAAAGATATCAGCCTATTTTTTCCTTTAGTAAATATTTAGTGGGAGTCAGGGAGTCAAGAAGTCTACAGCTGAAGGCAGCTGTATATTCTGTTCTGTGTAAAATTTACAATGGTTCATTGCAGAATACTTTTCAGTTGAGACCCAGGATGTCTGCAGGTGTAAGCAATTAATCTTGAGAGTTCTGAGCACTCTTTGATGAGGGAAATG
Organism: Protopterus annectens; assembly: GCF_019279795.1. NCBI lineage: Eukaryota > Metazoa > Chordata > Ceratodontiformes > Protopteridae > Protopterus > Protopterus annectens. Next base: position 815,953,801 of record NC_056739.1, read on the forward strand.
CAAACTTTAAAGGTACAATGGTAAGCAGCTCAATGAAAAATAAAGTTTGAAATTATGGGGAGTGAATAAGAGATACCAGCCTCACTAGCAGCCTTAAAACTTTAATGCATTTAATAGGGCAGTGTCAATTTAGTTTTATTTAAAGATACTCAGTGCATTTTTTCTTAGCAAGTTAATGTTTTCTGAAAGCATACAAACTGTTTTTCACATCCTGAAGGGGACCAGAGATAAGAAAAGAACAGACGTCAATCAGTGTAAGTAGGAAGACAAGCTGTAGTATGATCTTTTGCATGTGGCATGATCTTTTGCGCAAGTAACCTTAATTTTAGATTAGGTATTGCCTGTGGGTGCAGCTGCCAGTTTGGGGAAGCTGTTCCTATCTAGATGGTTAAACCTCATTTTTTGAAGATTTACATAGTTTTGTGCAATTGTTCTAAGTTAACAGGGGATTGGGGTGTTTTGAAAATGTATTTAGCTGTTTGTTTTTTGCTTGAGGGTTTTCATTAAAACAAAAAGTCTTGAAAAATGTGACATAGGTTGTCTTGAAAAATATGACCTAGGTTCAACTGGAGATGATAAAAACAACTGTATAAAAGATCAGCGTGCCAAACATTATTGTGTGCATGTAACACAAAAGTTGGAAATACACATTAAAAACGTGTTGAGTATAATTGGTGGGAAGACTAGCTTTTTATCATTATGGTTACACTATCTATATTATCTTGGAATGTAAATAGCCTTACAGGTATTGAATTATATTAAGAAATGCAGAGTGAAAGTAGTACAGCTACAAAAGACACATTTGGAAAGAAATAATCATGTGAATTTGCAAAAAAAAAAAGATTTCAGGATGTAAAAAAAAAGATTTCAGGATGTATATTCAACAAAATATCATAGACAAAGAAAGGGGAAGTTATTAAGTTATTGTAGTCATTGCTAGAGGGTGTGCAACAGGAAAAAGACAATAATGGTAGATTTATGGTAGTAAAAGGCTATTGGCAAGGGAGAAGCGTTACATTACTGTGTATTATATTCTATCTAAAACTGCTATTTTGGAGCTTAAGAAAATTTTGGTAGAAATAATCAGATTTTTGCAGGGAATATTACTTGTAAATGTGGACTGATTTGCAACAGTGAGGATGTATCAGGGGGACCTAGAAGGGAAATATATTAAAAGAGGGTAAATTTCCAAAGAAATGTATGAATATACTTGGTATGGAAGGTGTGAATTCAGTAGTAGGAACTTGGATAGCATTTACATATTATTCCCCAAGGTACAATAACTGGTATAGACTAGATAGAAAATAAATTTCACAGTAACATTTGCATTTAATTGAAAGCTTTGATACATATCCAATAACTATTTTTAGATCATTCATCAATAAAACTAAGGTAAAATGCAGGGTAATGAAACAGAAATGTATCACTGCTGTTTTCCCACCTACCTGTTAAAAAGAGAGGAATTTAAGGCATGAGTAGTAGAAATTATATGAGAGTTATTATAGAAGATAGAGATATCATCAGAAGTTATAGCTAGTAAGTGGGATAAAATAAAAATCGAGTAGGGTAGAAATAAAAGAGAAAGATATATGGTTAAGTAATAGGAATTGTTTGGGGGGCTGACAAAGGTTAAAGTATTGCAGAATAAGGGGAATCTCACAGAATAAGAAGAGGTATACATGCATGCAAAGTAGTGAAGAGAATATAAGGGAGTATCTGAAAATATGCATGAGTTAAGAAAGACTCTTGTTAAGCAAGATCTTTTGATAATAACTCCAGACCACAAAAGCTTTTAGTAAAATAAATTATGCAGAAAAGGTAGAAATGGTTGTTGCCAAACTGACAATAACATGAACATTTATTTTTTTTAATTTATTTTACATTTGTTAATCAGGGGTGTCTGACTGAGCCGAAAAGACCCTTTTTCAGTAGAGGCCTGGGGAGAAAAGCTCCACAAAGAAAACTTACAGACACATTTAGTTATTTAAACATGATCAGTATACACACAAATTACAAGAGACATGTTTTTACAGTGGTATGCGGCACATAAACAATTACAGTGGAGAGAACAAACAAAAAATATTAATTTTAAAAATAAAGGTAATTAATAGATTTGTGGTGTACAGCTGAAATTTGGAACATAGGTAGAATACATACATAGTACACAGGTACAGTACATACATTGTAGATTAACCAACAAAATAACCAGAGATCCTGTAAAGGTTTTAAAGATATTTTCAGAAATTGTATGAAAATTTGTATAAAGCAAATAAATGTGGAAATCAAGAAAGTGGACAAATGTTAATATTTATGTAAGATTTAATAATGCCAAAATTAGAGGTAGATGAGGCTCAATAACTAGCAGTTAATACAAAAGGGGATTTGATCAAAATGTTAATGTATACTCAATCTTCTGAAATGTCTCCTGGAACTAATGGTATTCCTGTGGAAGGTTGGAAGTTAATGAGGGAAAAAAGTGTTAAAGATCTAGAAGAGTTGGTTTAACAGTATTTTAAAAGAAGGGGAAGCACCAACATCTTGGAAGAAAGCTACAGTGGCTGTATTACCTAAGGATGGTAAATACTCATCAGATCCAGATTCATACAGATCCATTTCAATTTTAAAGCATGATTATAAAGTGTTCATGTCTATATTTGTTGGTAGGTCTTGATATAGTGAAAGCATTTGACAGAGTAAGCTGGGATTTTATGAGTAAGGCAATGGAAGCATTTGCATTCCCTGATACCATAATAAGGTTAATTAGGAGGATATATGAAGGATCAGAGGCGAGAATTAAAAGTGGGAGGGATCCTCTTTGATAAATTGTGTCTGATAAATTCTGTTTGAACAGAGGAAACAGATAGGGTGTCCTCTTTTTTTTCTTTTGTTGCTTGCTTTAAATTTAAAACCATTGCAAAAGAAAATAAGGGACTCACAAATGCAAGGATATAATTTATATGGTAATCAAAAAAAGTTGACTTTAGTTATAGCTGATATTATTTTGTACCTGTTAAATCTAGAAAAGGACATCTCAGTGTTGTAGAATATTTTGAGACAGTTTAAAATTTTTGGGGGGATATAAAATTAATGAAGATAAAACAAAAGTTATAGCCATAAATTATGTACCCACACACAAATTGGTTCAGCAATATACATACTTATGGGGAGATGATAAAACAAAGTATTTATGGATATGGATTAAAAAGGCTTCTCCACAGCAGGGCTCGCCACCCAGAGGTGTAAAGCATGGCATGACATGATTGTCACTGTTGAAGTGACACCCCAACCCTATGTGCAAACATGGGAAAAAGGGGTTGATGCTGGATGAATGGATGGATTAAAAAGGCTTCTGTTATGACAGCTAAGGATATGTGGGAAGATAATAAAGAAACAATAGTACAAAAACAGGAAGTTCTTGTTTATGGATATAGACAGTAAGATACAAGTAGTGACAATGCTTTAGTCTCTTTAATTTTATATATGGGTCAGGCATATATTTTTTGTATTAACCGGAGAAGCTGTGGATAATAATTAATAAAAAGTTGAAGGAATTTATCTGGCAGAGAAAGAGGTGAAGAGTTAAATGGAATAAGTTGATCCTCCCAATAGAACATGGTGGTTTAGCATTACCTGATTTGAAGGGATATTTTAAGGCTCATATGCATAACACAAGCAAAAGGATATAACTCAAAATGGAAAGGGATGATAATGTGGGAGAGGGGGAGTTCAAGAAATAAAGAGAGTAGGCTTTGGATGCAGATCATTAAGAATAAGAATAACAACTATACAGAATATATTCATAAAGTAGTAGAAACTATTTTAAGAATTAAGCTAAAATGAAAATGGAGAGAGGAGATTTTTCCAATAGGGATGATTGCAAGTAGGGGTACAGAAAATTGCCAAGACAGAGGTAGAATTTAGTGGAGAAAACTGGCAAAGGAACCAAGGTATTGGGAGCAAATAACTAGAGAAGCAAAGGTAATAGAGTGGGATGAGGCCAAAAAGATGTTTGGACTGCAGGCTAGAGAATACCTTCCCTACCAGGGATTGGTACAGGGTACAGACAAAGAGAAAGGGATGGAGGAGTCTTAACTGAAAGACCTTCTCTGGTGGAGTTTTTAGTCAAACCTAGAACAGACATTGCTGTTAACAAAGGGATAATTATTAGGATGTATAAATTATTGCATATAAGAACCAATTAGAGGAGTTTAGAAAAGATTGGGAAGAGAGACTGGAAAAGCTATTTACAAGAGAACAATAGGAGGACATATGTATAATTTCCAAGTGTGCAACAAAGTCCAGAAGATTTAGGATCTTTGCTTGGAAGTGTTAGCATGGGTATTTTTATACAGACTACATTGAATTTATCCTCAGGTAGATAGGAAATGTTGGAGGTGTGATGGGGAAGAAAGAGGTAACTGGGAACATATGTTTCAAGGGGTCTACTTCACTTGACCTAAAACTCATTTGACTGACACCCAAATGGCCAAAATTTCAAACTACTGACAACTCATCTGACTGACTTTCATTTCACTGACAGCTTACAATGCTGAATTTCAACATTTTAAATCTTAAATCATAGACATGCACACTTAGAACACCAATAACTAACTCTTTCCAGAACTTAGGCTATGCCCCCCACCCCACCCCCAATGTTGTGGGCTGTGCCCCCCCCCCCAATTATATATATATATATATATATATATATATATATATATATATATATATATATATATACTAACTCCAGGATCACACTACAGTGGGGAAAAGGACATATACCTTTAACTTGCCTTACAGAACCCTACACGCTGCCACTACTGCTGGGAATGCATAAAACAGTTGCAAAATTACTTTAGATACTTCCCATAAAAATGTGGAGACAAATCCACATTTAGAAACCTACAACACTACTTTCTACATGACTATCGGTATTCTGACAGTCAGCACTGCAAGTTACAGTAATTTTTTTATCACAAGCAAGTCACAGGTGAAGGGAAACCCATAACAAGTCTATGTCGTAAAAGTCAGTGAAATGAGAGTCAGTCAAATGAGTTGTCAGTAATTTGAAATTTAGGTAATTTGGGTGTCCGTAAAATGAAAGTCAGTCAAATAAGTTTTAGGTCAAGTGAAGTAGACCTGTTTCAAGAGTGTTATGAGTTAGTAGTCATATTAGGTGAGCAAATGGCTATAACTCATCATCATCATCTTTCGGCTTTTCCCATTAGGGATCGCCACAGCAGATCATCTCTTTCCATTTCTTCCTATCCTCTGTATCTTGCTCTGTCACACCAACCGCCTGCGTGTCCTGTCTCGCCACGTCCATAAACCTTATCTTAGGCCTTCCCCTTTTCCTCTTACCTGGCAGCTCCATCCTTAGCATCTTTTTCCCAATATACCCATCATCCCTCCTCAGCACATGTCCAAACAAATACAATCTCGTCTCTCTTGCTTTGTCTCCAAACTGTCCAACATGAGCTGACCCTCTAATATACTGATTCCTAATCCTATCCATCCTAGTCACACCAAGTGCAAATCTTAACATCTTTAACTCTGCCACATCCAGCTCTGACTCCTGCCTTTTCGTCAATGCCACTGTCTCCAACCCATATAACATAACTAGTCTCACTACTGTCTTGTAGACCTTCCCTTTCACTCTTACTGGTACCCGTCTGTCACAAATAACTCCTGACACTCTTCTCCACTCACTCCATCCTGCCTGTACTCTCTTCTTCACCTCTCTTCCACACTCGCCAGTACTCTGAACTGTTGATCCCAAGTATTTAAACTCATCCACCTTCGCCAACTCTACTCTCTGAATCCTCACCATTCCTCTAGCCTCCCTCTCATTCACACACATATATTCTGTCTTGGTCCTGCTGACCTTCATTCCTCTCCTCTCTAGAGCATATCTCCACCTCTACAGTGTCTCCTCAACCTGCTTCTTACTCTCACTATAGATCACAATATCATCTGCAAACATCATAGTCCATGTGGACTCCTGTCTGATCTCGTCTGTCAACCTGTCCATCACGACTGCAAATAAGAAAGGGCTCAGAGCTGATCCTTAATGTAATCCCACCTTCACCTTAAACGCATCCATCACTCCCACCACAGACCTCATCGCTGCCACAATACCCTCGTACATATCCTGTACCACTCTTACATACTTCTCTACCACTCCCGACTTCCTCATACAATACCACAACTCCTCTCTGGGCATCCTATCATATGCTTTCTCTACGTCCACAAAGACACAATGCAACTCCTTCTGACCTTCTCTGTACTTCTCCATCTGGGCTGTAAAAAATATTCTCTACTTTATATCATTAATGTTTAGGAAGAACACTAAAGAGGAAAACTAACTATAAGTAAAACTATTTTTGTTCTTATTAGTATTTGTATAAAACATTTCACAATATAAACTGCCTGTTATATGCAGTAAAACAACTTTGTGTAATGTGTATTCAGGGGTATTTTAAATGTGAGGGTAGTCTTTTGAGTGACTGTTGTATGTGCTAAAGATATTAAAGTAAACAAGTTTATTTTATTTTTTTATTTTTTTATTTTACATTTGTTGACCGGGCTAGTCTAACTGGATATATGTCCATTTTCAGTAGAGGCCCGGGGAGAAAAGCTCCATGACACACATGATAATAAAGTTGCAGGACAATATAAAATGACTTCAGATATGTGTACAAGTACAAAGATTGGATAATACAGAAATAATACAGAGAGGACATAAGTTAATACCATATGAAATGCATTCAATACAGTGTATAATTTAAAATAGCAAGTAAGTACATTACTTAATATAGAAAAAGGGGAGTTATACAATCTAATTCCATATACAAGTACGGTACAATAAAAGTCAGATTGAAAAAAATGTGTAGTAAAAAAAGACAAAATTTTTTTTTTTTTGAGTATTCAGAGGGATGGAAATAATGAAATACAGAGTGAGGAAGGTAAGGTATAGAATATGCTGACAGTATAAGGCTCAAGTGGAGAATTAGTCAGGCTTAGTACAGGGGCATAACCAGTGTGTTTTGAGGAAAAGTTTCAGTCTGTTTTTGAAGAGTGATATAGAGGAAACTGAGGAAAGTTCGCTGGGTAGGAGATTCCAAAATTTTCCCACAGTATTAGAGAAGAGAGAATCCCCAGCCCTGTTGTTAGATTTAGATGTGTTAATTAGAGATGAACGTAAGGACTTCAGATTGTGATAGGGGGTGATGATGGTGGATAGAGTAGGAGTATTAGAAGGTTGGTAAAGAGTCTTGTGGGCAGTGATTACTTGGTGGTATTTGAGCAGATTCTGTAGTTCCAACCACTGAAGCTCCTTTAAATTAAGGCAATGGTGTGTTCTGAATGGGTTACCAGTAGCAAATCTGGCTATGTTATTGTATGAGATTTCCAATTTATTGAGGTTATTCTTAGATAGATTAGTGAAAATATTTGAGGCATAGAGGAGTCTAGAGATTAGATGAGTGTGTGCAATAGTAGTCCTAGCTGTAGGTGACAGGAAGGGTTTAATTCTGTAGAGAGAGCCACGTTTTTTGTTGACAGATTTAATAGTGTTATTGATATGTATGTCAAAGGTAAGGTTGTTGTCAATGGTAATACCAAGTAGCTTGGTAGTTAGGTCAGGTGATATAATGTTACCATTAGTGGATGTAACAGCAAAATCTATGGGAGAGGACTTATGATTAGGATTGAAAAGGAAGAGTTTAGTTTTTGGGGGTTTAATAGAAGACAATGGTGAGTGAACCATTGTTCAACAGTAATAAATACATTTTGGGTAAGGGAGTGAAGTTCATAGGAGGTTGTGGCTGAGCATACAAGTGTGGAGTCATCTGCATATTGAATACAAGTAGCATAGGGAATTGCTAGATTAAGGTCGTTGATGAATATGGAGAAAATGAGAGGTCCTAATATGGATCCCTGAGGTACACTGAGGTTAACTGGTAGGTGGTTAGATAGAGTGTCTTGCCAGAGTACAGCCTGTTGTCTTTTATCTAAGTAGGATTGGAACCATTTGATAGAGAGTGCATCTAAGGCCAGGGATTTGAGGATATCTGTGAGAATTTGATGATTGACCATGTCAAATGCTTTTGACAGATCAATAAATAGTGCTGAGGAAAGCATATTACAGTTACAGTTTTTGTTAATACAATCTGTAATGGAAAGGAGGGCAGTGGTAGTGCTATGGGAGGGTCTGAAACCATGTTGACAGTTAGAGAGCAAGTTATTATGGAGTAGGTGGTCTAGCAATTGCCTATGGATGCATTTTGCCAAGATCTTGGCCAAAGGAGAAAGAAGGGCTATGGGACGGTAGTTGGAGAAATTGGTGGAGGTTCCACCTTTGTGAAGGGGAATAATATGGGAGACTTTCCAGATATTAGGGATGTAACCTTCGCTAATACTTCTATTGATCAGAATGGAGATGGGGTAAGCAATTGATTTGGCAGATTTCTGTAGATATTCAGCAGGTAGTTGGTCTGCTGAAGGAGAGCCTGGTTTCAGTTTTTGGATTAGGGCAAGAATGTGGGTTGTTGGGACTGGTTGAAAGATGAATGGAGGGGGTGTGGCTTTGTTATAGGTAGGTAAAGCAAAAGTATTAGGTGATAGTTGGCTGGCTAGTGTTTGGATTGCATTGGTGAAAAAGGTATTGAAGGCATTGGCAGTCTGCATGGGATTTTGAAGGTCAGTGTTTAGTGGGCTTGGTGTACTGGATTGACCTGGTTGTAGCAATTGGTTGATGCATGCCCAGAATTTTTGTGGGTTATTATGGTTTGCCTTTTGAAATTGAAGGTAGTATTTTCTTTTATCAGATAGTATAGCTTTCTTAGTGTTATTTCTCAGTTGTTTCAAATTTTGTTGGTCTGCAGGACTTTTGGTCATTCTCCATTTGGCCCAGTATTTATTCCTGAGGTGAATTTTATGTTTGGTGTCTTTAGAAAGCCATGGGGCTGACTTGGTCTTAATTCTAATAGTACGGGTTGGTGCATGATGATCAAGAATGGCTAGGAAGCTAGAATTAAAGTATTGAACAGCTTCTTCCAGAGGGAGGTATTTTATGGGGAGCCCAATTGCATGCTCTGAGTTCGTTTTGGAAGAGATCTGGGTTGAAGTTCTTTTTGGATCTAATATTCCTGATTGTGGTGGGAATGGGAGTATAGATTTTATGCCTGATGATATAGGTAAGTGAATGGTCACTTATGTCATCAGGAAGGGTTCCAGATTCATATAATTGGGGATGGTTGTTTAACAGAATCCAGTCTAATGTGCTTTCTTTCTTGTTGTGTTTATCTATTCTGGTGGGGGATTTAATGGTTTGATCAAAACCATATAGGTTGATGTTGGTGGTTGGGTGGCTGTTGCTACAGCAGTTCCAATCAATGTTTATATCGCCAAGGATTATGGTTTCTTGGGGCAGGTGTTGAGATAACCAGCAAAGGACATTTTCTATGGTGGTATTGTTGTTACCAGGGGTATATAGATACAAATAATATAGATGGCTTTGGCATTGTTAAGTTGTAGTTTAGATATAAGAATTTCTGCACTGGTACTAGGTGGTGGTTTAATGTTGTAAGTGATTAATTGTAGGCTAGATTTAAAAAGAATTGCCACTCCCCCACTCTTTTTGGTTGCATGGTCAAGTCTGAGGATATTATATCCTAGTGGGATGATTTCATTGTCTTTTGTTACAGGTTTTAGCCAAGTTTCCATTAGGCATAGGATGTCAAAGGAGTAGACTTCTAAAAGAGCATGGAGTTGAATAATTTTGTTGTTAATGCTACGAATATTAAGATGAGCTATAAAGAGTGAATTAGATGGTTTAGTAATGGGATAATTAGTGGATTGGTTGGGGTTGGGGAGGGAGATTGGAATTGCTGTTTGGCATGGGTTTGGGTGAATGTCTCCATCTTTTAATGTTTGGAGTTGTTTGAGATAGATTGGATATGGTAGTCTGCTATTTAAGAGTAGAGATCTCCTGGGATTGAGATTAATATATCTAATGTGGACTATTCTGTGATATTTTGCTGGTAGATAGCTGGGAGTTGTTGTAATGTTAGCATGGTTGAATAGGATGGGTAGAGGAGTGGAGGTGGTTATTTTATTAGGGTGGTGGAAATCTGGATGTAATGGGTGTACATAAGAGGAGAGTATATAAGCATAAATGAGAGGGGGAAGCAGTAAGAGTATGAGAAATCGCTGAAACTGAGTAGTGGTATTGAATGTATCCATTAGAATAGATAAGATGTTAACTTTATTATTGATGGTAAGAAATGTAATAGGTGTGGCTGGAGGGAGTGGTGTGGTAGGAATGGTAAGTGGAGTGGAAGTAATTAGGCAATAGAAAAGCTTAATCAGAGTAGTGGGAGGGGGTAGGGGTGTGGCTAGTAAGTATAAGAGTAGGACCTAGGGAGTGGGTGGGAATTGGGGTAGGGAGAGGAGCGGAGTGAGCCCATAGGGTGAATGGAGCGGGTAGAGACAGGTAAGAAGCAGCTGGAGAAGAGACAATCAGCAGTACTGGCTACAGATGGTAAGTTGGATAAGGCAGTAGTAGGTGAGAGCAGTGATGAGAGAACCTAGAGACAGTAGTAGTAGACAGTAGGGTGAAGTGTGAGGAACTAGAACAAAGGTCTGGGACTACAGAAAATAAGGTAATTAGTAAAGGAAACTAGAGGAAAAGCATGAGATGAGACTAGGAACATGGTACCATCTAGTGAACAGGTCTGAATTGCAGGTAGACAAGCAGGATAGTTGCTGTATTAAAGACTGCAGAAGAGTGAGAGGGAGTTCCTAGAGGAAGATAGGGGAATAAATAAAAGAGAACTAAGTTCTTTTTTAGTTGTAAGAAAGATAGGTTTTATGGTATAACAAGAGAAAAAAGGCTAGACAAAATCAAGTTTAATGTTCGTATATTGTGATATAGGGCTGCTGGGCTGGGGGTGTAAAAGTATACTTGTTGTATTGTATGTAGAATTAATGAAGATAAAACAAAGGCTATAGCCATAAATTATGTATCCATACATGAATTGGCTCAACAACATCTATGGTAAGATTAAATATTTAGGAGTCTGGATTAAAAAGGCTTCTGTTATAGCAGCTAAAGATAAGTGGGAAGAGACTAAGTAAAATATAATACAAAAATTGAGAAAACTGGAATCTCCTATTTATGGATATGGATAGTAAGATATAAGCAGTGAAAATGTTTTAGTCTTGTATATGGGTCATGCATGCTTTTATCAAACCAGAGAGAAGTGGAAAATGATTAATAAAGAATTGAAGAAATGTATCTGGGAAAGAAAAGGGGCAATATATAAGTGGGATAAGCTGATCCTTCCAATAGAACAAGGTGGTTTAGGTTTACCTGACTTGAAAGGATATTTTAGAACTACACAGTTAAGGTTCATATACACAACAAAAGCAGAAGATTATAATTCAAAGTGGAAAGGGATGATGATGAAGCAAGGCAGAATTTCAAGAAACAGAGAGAGAGAGTGGGATTTTGGATGCAGATCCTTAAGGAGAAGAATATTTTATTTATAGCAGAAAGTATTCCAAGAACTTAGCTAATATGATTATGGAGAAATAAGATTTTGCCAAAAGGGATGACTACAGCAGGGGTACAGGAAATAGGCAAGAGGGGATTAGAATTTACTGGTGAAACCTAGCAAAGGAGCCAAGATATTTGGAGTAAATAACTCAATCATGAAAGTTAATAGAGTGGGATGAGGCCCAGAAGACATTCAGACTGCAGGTTAGGGACTGCTTCCCTACCAGGACTTGATCTCAGGATACAGACAAAGAGAAAGAGATACAGGGATTTTAAATGAAAGACCTGCTCTGCTAGTGTTTTAGTTGAGTCTAGAACAGAAGCAGCTGATAAAATGGGATAGTTAGTAGGACATATAAAATCTTGCATGACAACTATAAGAATCAATCAGATGAGTTTAGAAAATACTGGAAAGAGAGACTGGAAAAGCAATTTACAAGAAAACAATGTGAATACATTTGTATGTCTCACAAGTATGCAATCAAGTCCATAAGGTTTAGTATCTTTGCTTGGAAGTGTTTGCATAGATGTTTAATACCCCAAGCAGACTTCAAATAATTTTTCCAAAGATAAATAGCAAATGTTGGAGGTGTGATGGAGAAGAAAGAGTTAACTGAGAACATATGTTTTGGAGGTGTAATGATGTATCAGATTTTAAAAAAACATTACAGAGTACTCTATCAGAAATATTGGGTTAGCAAATGTCTGTAAATAAGGAAATTATACTTTTGAGCTGGGATAATGGATCTGAAATGCCTAGACATAGTAAGGCCTTATTAGGTTTAATTCTGTTGGGTGCCAAAAAATCAATTACTAGAAAATGGAAATCAAAGTCTACACCAACTGTATTTGATGGATTAAATATTATAAAACAGATAAAAGAACTGGAAGAAAAATCTTTAGAAAAGGGAAGGAGCAGATTACACAGTAAATGGAAATTGTCAGAACAATATATGCATAATAATGTTAAGTAGGAGTGAGGTTTAATGGAAGGCAATGCAATGCTGAATTGATGATAATAGCAAAAAAACTATAAGTGATGTATATTGTATTTAAATGTTTTTAATTTTTATTTGTTAATGTATGTTTGCCTGTGTCTTAAGTGGCAATTTAATACAGGTGTTTAAAAAAAGTTATTTTAGCCTGGTGAGTAGTTTAAGGTCAGAGACTTTGCAAAATGATACTTATGTGCTTATTGTCAACAGCCAATAAACAGGGAAAAGGAGGGAATTATGTTGTCAAATTACCATAAGGGGCAGGCGACAATAGGTAGACTGGGTTTAAGAGCTCAATTACAACAGGGTGGGTGGGAAGGAAAAACAATTAGACCCTTAGCTCTGATATGACTGGTCTGAACCTGCCCCATTGCAAAGACAAGTCCTGATCTAGGCTGATGTATGCTCGGTACACAAGAATGAAACCAAGGCTTAATAGCAGCATCATTAAGAAGAAAGTGTTTTTATATTAAAGACTGGGACTGCAATTCTTGTTGCAGTAGAAAGTTAGCCTGGTCTCACCATGTTGGGAAACACACAAAGAGGCTTAAAATGAGATTGTTTCATCAGCCACATAGCTTTTTAGTTGGTTTAGTTACTTTTCTTTGCATTTTTAAATTTAGTGTGATAATTAGCTCATGGTTTTGTTCCACGGAGCTCAAACCCTTGGCATACATGCCTGTGTTCTCAAAATATTTGTCTTGCATCTCCTGCCATCCAGGCTAAGATAAATACTTTTAATTTGAAAATGTTCACTTTTCTAAGCTATTTTGAAGACTGCTTGTCGCCTAGATTCACCTTGTAATTACTTGTTGTAGGTAGTCATTTGACTTGTTTCTGATACCTTTTCACTTTTGCTTAACTGAAGTGTGTTTATACTTTAATAAGACTGGGACTGCAACTCTAATGGCAGTAGAGAGGTAGCCTGGTCTGTCCAAGTTGGGAAACGCACACAGGAAGGCTTAATATTAGAACATTTAATTGGTCAGAGGGCTTTTTAGTTGGTTTAGACACTTTTCTTTGAGTCTATAAATTCCGTCATGCAGTGGTGTTTAGCAGTGCCTTTTACAGATGCAGCCAACTTAGAAACAAAATGTTCCCTATAAAACTTCCCCTGTAATTGTACAGCACAGCTGTCTCTGTGCATTTACTGACATGGCTATACAGGGTTTCTGTGAACAATTCTGCACAGATAGCTGTGATCGAAGGATTTGGTCCAGGCTTGAAATTTTGACAGGTTATCACTTAGTAGTAGGAAGTATAACCGGCACCATAGAAATTGAAAGTCCTCTGCTCGCAACTTGTTTGAGGAACACTGTTGCATGAATTTAGCCATACATAGTAAAGGTGTGAGTTCTATAGTACCTGCTTTACCACTCTTTTGTACCACATAAAAAGATATGCTACCATGAATGGGCACTTTTTGAATTTCTCAGCAGGCAGCTTGGTAGATATGGGCATCCTGAGATAATGTAGGAATTGTGCCATGTTCACTGACAACTGTATAATCCTTAGAGAAGCAGATACAGTGTGTGAGCTGTAATTACACAAAAGCACTCAAAAATAACAATCAGGTTGCCAGTAATGTAAGAATTACACTCACCACACATAGTACTGACCCAACACATACACCAACATATATTGAAGCACTTAAAAGCAACTCTCCTAAATCCCAAAGACCTCCTAGACATTCATCTTATAAAATGAATCCTTAGCAACCCCAAAAAGACTCTACCAAAACAACACCCAACACAATACAACACACACTGCCACACCCTTTGAATCCTCAACTACAAAGCTCATAAGACAAACCAACACAGGATCCAATATTTTAATCATAGAAAACTCCATTGTGAGACATAAAAAAAGTCCCACTCACCAGGCTGAATAAGGAGAAAATCACCATCAGTTGTCCATTGGACCAGGATCCGCTAAATCACCCATGCACTCAAGTCATTAGACCACAAGTATCAGTGTGACTTAGTCATAGTCCATGTGGGTGTAAATGACCAGCGACATACTGATCTGGAAAAAATTAAGAGAGACATTACTTAGCCCTGGGATTATGTGTTCCAGGCTGGTGTGTGCCTAGCACTGATCAGCTTTCTACCTTCACGAAGGATGATGCCACAATATGAAGAAAACATGACTGACTTCAATAATTGGCTTAGTTTCTGATGTCATACCAAGGGAGTACAATATCTGTCAGTATGGGAGGATATCATCAATACACCAAACTGCTTTGCTATAGGTGGCCTACACCTGTCCCCTTTAGACTTTCTAATATTGGCAAAAACATTGTCCTCCTACATAGTGCCTTTTTTAGATACCAAATTGACAAGCCTTCTGACATCACACAGCAGGAACGGGGGACACAACTGAAGACCGCCAAATGGATAAAAGTAGAGCCTTTATTGTTACAAAACTCAGTAAAATTCAGTTAAGTGCTTTCATTCTCTAAATAGAACTTCATCAGAACTAATAAATGAGTTCAACCAAACATATTTAAATGTGGGGTCACCAATCAATTACATTCTTCCAGTCACATGCCCTTATTACAATAAAATACTATAAAAACTTGCTATAAAACCTTACAAAATTTCCTGAGTAAAATAAAAATGTGAAATATATGTATATAATTAGAAAACATGAAATATATATATAGTTATTTACAGCACATAGTGCAATTTAAAAAATGGTGCCAAATAACTTTCTTTTAAACTGAGCTGAACTGTGGCATTTAATCTAATTTGCCATTTCAGTTCCTTAAGGTTTAAATGTTCATCCACAATCCATCCTTGGGGATCCATTCTAATGTGGTTAATAACAATCAAACCTAATTTATAGAGGGGTACACTAAAATGTGTTTAAATTCATGGTAGATTATTTCTTTCTAATATCTAAAAGATGTTCAGAGATCAGTCCCTTGGTGCGATTTATTAAAGAATTTGGGATTACACCTATGGACTATTTATTTCTGATACTGGTGTTCCGAAGGCAGTGTTTTTTTTTTTTATGATCTTTTGTTTCCAAATTATGAAACAAATTATTTAAACATCCAAAAAAACAGGAGGACACAGGATAGGCTCCAGGTTATAAAACTTTACTCAGGGACAAGCGCTTTCCCATCGGCTTCTTCTGAAACCAGTCATACTTTTAAACATTGCTGAATGCATCACATGACAACAATTCATCACATGACTATATATATTCCATTACTATAAAATATGAAAGCTGTATAGTAACCACAAAATAACTAAAAGTTCAAAGAAAATCCTAAAATGTATATTTTTTATATAATTTGTGCAATATAAGCACACATTATTGAAATATATGTTCTTAAAAACAGCTACTTTACCTATGTAGAGGTCTGGCCTTTAACTTTGGTCTCAGTGGTATTTGTTCATTGAGACCATGTCCCATATCAGCTCTGAATAAAACTATCCATCTAGCTTCCAGTTCCTCTGTTTGATTGCATGTGCCCCCCCTTCAAACTCACAAAACTCCTAGCAATGGCCATAAACTTAAATTTATGTTGACTATTAGTATTAATAACATGTTTAGGCAGGGCATTACTTCTGCTTTATTTACCTATGTGATAAATGTGTTCTCTAATCCCCTCCTTAAGTGTGCGGTCTGTTTTCCCAATATAAAATTTCTTATACATTACACAGTAGGCAAGATACACTATGTACTGTGTATCACACGTAGCTTGTACTTTAAATTTATATAGCCGGTCCTGATCTGGATGCAAAAATTCATTGCTTATATCTATATACCCACAATATGAACATTTTTCACAAGGCTTAGTTCCCATTCCACCCATAGGTGTTTCCTTTTCTCTGGATACACATAAATGTCTTTTCAAAGACTTTTGATTTCTAAACAAAAATTTTGGTTCATTCTGTATCCATTTTGTGACTGCCTTATCAGTGGTCTGTATCCCCCAATGCTTACGTATAATGTTCATATAAGACTTGACATCACTAGAAAAGCTTAATGGCACTTTTAACTTAGTCATGTCACAACTGGTCTCTTTTTCCTCAGATCAGGTCTAGCCTTAGTATGTCGCAAGTTAACTACTTCTTGTATCTGTATATCTCTCTCCCCATAACCTCTGGTCAATAATTTATTCCTCGTATTATTCAACTGTTGATGGAAATCTGCATCTCTCATGTTCAGCCTAGATGCTCTGAAAACCTTATTCCTAATGACATTGTCAAACACATAGGTAGGGTGCATACTTCCTCTATTTAAAAGATGGTTAACATGGCATTCCTTCTTGTACAACCATGTATATATGCTCCATTTTTCAATATTTACTTGAACATCCAAAAAGTTTATTCTATCATTTGAAACAACAAATGTAAACCTTAAAAAAGTTGTGGTTGCATTCAAGTACATAAGAAATTCTGAGAACTCCTCTTCTGCACCAGCCCATAAAATAGAAAGATTATCTACAAATCTATGAAAAAACAAAACATTGTTTTGATATGGGCCACTCAATAAATACTCATGTTCCCATACAACTATGACATTGTTGGCATAGCTATTGGCACAAGATGTGCCCATAGCTACGCCATTATGTTGCCAGTATAGGTCATCACCAAACAGAAAAACATTATTTTCTAAGACAATGCTCAGTAAATTCCTAATTAATATAATTTTACTTTCAGAGAAATCAGAATACATTTCCATAAACCTAGTTAAACTTTCCAACCCAATCATATTAGGTATAACTGTAAAAAGAGAGACCACATCAAGTGTTTCCATAAGAAAACCTTTAGTAGGGTTGTTATTGTTGAAAATGTGAAGATCTCTCAAAAACTGTGCCGTAACTCTTAACACATGCTCTCTACTATTTAAAGGTGGTCTCAGATTCTTTTCAATAAAAATGGATGCTGGTTCAGTGCATCCGTTTCTACCAGACACTATAGGCCTCGTGGGTTGGTCAATAGTGCTCTTGTGTAGTATAGGCAAACCTTGAATAATGGGTGTAGTGGGTGAGGTAACCATAAAATAATATAATAGACTATTGTCTATCATGCCATTTGAAAACATATCTTTTAATTGCTTATGCACTTTTTCTATGAACAACTTAACCCTGGCAGAAGGCACTTTCTCATAAAAAAAATCTTTCTTCAACATGTGTAACATAATGGAATCATATTTACTTTTATCCATAATAACTATAGGCCCTCCTTTGTCGGCTGGCCTAATTACTATTGTGTCATTCTTCTGTAAACCTAGTAAAGCTTCATGCTCTAATTTTGTTAAGTTATAAGACTTTTGCCCCTTATAATGTTTCTGCCAATTATAATCATTCAATTTGTGTACATCCTCTATGCACATTTTTTCAAAAGCATTGACTAATGGCTTAACTGTAGGCATAAATATGCTATTTTTTACAAACATTACTACCTTGCATTTGTGTAGTCTCTGTACCATTAAACTGCATTTTTAACATCAAATTGTGTGTAAACATCTTTATATCAAATATGACATCTGCAAAATCAGACCTACCAGTGGGTATAAAAGACAGTCCTTTTTGTAACAAATTAAACTCATCTTCAGACAGGACATGACTGGATAAATTCCATACTGAGTCTTTCTTTGGTTGAAAAATGTTTTCTTTATGTTGTATGGGTTCTCGTTAAAGCCATCGTGTTTCCTCTTGTTCCTGCTCCTGCTGCGACCTCTGTTCTGCTGTTTTAAAGCAGGTAGCTTCTGTTCTCTTATAGGTATCAAGAAATTCAAAGGCTGCATGCCTCTGTTCTCTAAAAAAATCACTGTTGGCAGAGTGGGCCGTGCCTTGCTTCTCGACTGGGTTGAAATCTGTTATTTCAGCTACTTTATGAATTTGTGCTACAACTTGCACTGTCTTTCTCCTAGCCCCTAGTTCCTTCACTGCAGTGTCTTGTGTGTATGTGACAACATTCGTTGATGTTTTGATTGGCTGCTGAAGGCAAAGAGGCAGAATAAAGCAAAACACCAGTTTCCCTGCCTTGTGCTGTATTATTCACAGTCTCTTGTGTTCTCGGCCAAGTAAAAACATGGTCAAGGTGAAAATCAGTCCTGTTTCTCTCCAGTTTGCTTAATTTTGTTTTCAAGAGTTTCCTTTCATAAGCAGTTACTGAATTAAACACCTCAGACCCTGCATGCGTTTCTACTGAGAATACATTTATTTACAACAAAGCATAGATAAGAAGAGACTACCTAGGGGACTTAGATTGAACAAAAGATCAATGTGGAAAAGTATGGATGATTCACTTTCTAAGAAATGGGAAGATATTTTAGAGGATGCCATCTACAAATGTATTCATCTGCTAGTAAGGAACAACCTTAGTGTGCATGAAGCTATAAAGGCTGATATTACATCTTTAAAAACAACATTGGAAAATGAGAACCACAATGACCTAGATGCTAAATTTGAGCTACTTAAAGAAAGAGTGAAAGGATATGAGCAGTCCATTAAAGAAAGAAAGATTAAAAAATGAAGCAAGATCAACTGGACAAAGATGATCTTGGGAGACTTACTAGGAGATACAATAATAATAATAACAACAACAGGAGAACCAACAACTATATTTTGTTTCCATCGTCATACATTTTTTCTTACTATTTTTTCTTTTTCTGGTTCTCTTTTTTCCATTTTATTCAAAATTATGTGTAATAACAATTCTAACTAATTATACAATAATATTTTTATAGACAGTATTTAGGGTTCTTGTACACAGACCTAAAGAAGTCTAGAAGGACAAAAGCGATTTTTGTTAACAACAGGTTATGAAAATAGAATATGATTTTTAAAATTGATTTTTTACATGCAAAGTATATATGTATATATTTATATATATTTTTTGCTTGCCAAATGGACTAAGGTCAATATATTTCCAGCCATGTAGTATAGTGTCTTGGATAAAATCACAGACTTAATAATTTACTTAATAATCTGGTTAAATAAGAGGTACCACATCATTTAAATTTTATTTAACATACATAAGGGTTATATTATTATGACAGCTACTAAGTAGGGCAGGACCAGCTCGGATGTCACATTGATGGGGGAAGGGATGTGAATTTAACATGTGTACCAATAACACTTTGTTTTACAGCACAATAAACCACCCCTTGCCTGATAAAAAGTATATATATATATATATTTATATATATATATATATATATATATATATATATATATATATATATATAGAAAGCTTGTGAGGAAATTATTACTCTATTTTTGTTTTACTTGGATCGCTTGTCTGTGTACTTAATAAAGGATTTTCGACTGGAAACAGACTGCCTGCCTTGCCTGGATTACTTTTGAATACTTAATAATTCTGTACAATTATATAGTTTTTATTATTATTTTTTTTTTTTTTACTTAACACAAGTTTAAGTTCGCTACTTCTACTACTATTGTCTGATCTGATTAATATACAGTGATTAACTAGAGATATATGGACCGAAAATCTTCCACACAGAGAAGTTTCTTACACTGTTTTGTTTTTGGACCCACTATACTTGTTTAGTGGGTTGTTTTGAGACTTCAGGGATACCACGGAGATTACTTGAAACAGTGAATATTATTATTAATTCTTTGAATGATTTTAGCATCTATAATTATTCCTATAAGCAATTTTCCACAGCTCATGCTGATCTTCTGGCTAAAGGTCTTACATTTGTGCCTGCCAGGAGAGCCAATTTAACAGATACTCTGATCGATTTAAAGCTATTTATTATAAAGTTAAACTTGAGCTTGTGGCTTAATAATTATGGAACAACTGGTGACTCAATCATGTTACAGTGGCCTAGTGTATTTAACCCCCCCATACAGCATGAGTTACAGACATTTGTTAAAATCTGTGAAATGGACATTCAAGATATTTGTAAGAACAAGTGTAAAGCACATTATCCTAATATGTCAAGAAGGGATTACATGTTATTAAATTATATTATTGGTGATGTCAATCTAAGGATCATGAAACCTGATAAGGGTGGGGGGTTGGTGGTGATGAATCACACAGATTATTCTAATATTATGAATCTAATGCTGTTGGAAGTTACATATGAAATTACATCTAAAAATGAAATCAGTTTTGTGTATTCCAAAATTGATTTATTATTGATTTATTGTTGGAAGGATTAATTGTCAAGAGTGAGTACGATTTTATGTTTAACAATAAACCGGTGTTAGCCAACAGTTTTGGAATACCAAATTGCATAAAAATATCCACCAAACTCCATTTAGGCGCATTGTTGATGCCAAGTGTTCTAAGTCCTTTTTTAAAGCAAAATGTTTAGATATCAAGTTAAAAAATAATCTTTCCAAAGCAGGACAGATTTGTAAAGACTCTTGACATTTCTTGGAATTATTGAACAAAGTAAAGATCCATCCTAACTCCATTTTGGTCACTATTGATATCCATAACTTATTTTCAGTCATCCCCCATGATGCAGGCTTGTTATGGTTTGAGCAACAATTATTCAAATGTAGTGGATGGAATTCTGATGGTGACAAGACCATGGTCACCCTTATGGAAATAGTGTTAAAAATATTTTTTTTGTATTTTGAAGGACAGTGTTTTAAGCAACCTATAGGGGTGGCCATCGGTGCAGCTTGTGCCCCTTTGTTTGCCAATTTAATTATGGCTGAATGGAAAGATTGTTTTAT
Source organism: Protopterus annectens (assembly GCF_019279795.1). NCBI lineage: Eukaryota > Metazoa > Chordata > Ceratodontiformes > Protopteridae > Protopterus > Protopterus annectens. Next base: position 815,975,030 of record NC_056739.1, read on the forward strand.
TTTCAGTAGTAGTTATGTCCATTGCTGGAGTTTATATACATGATTTTTGGATGATATCTTTATTTTATGGAATGATGCAGTTGAGAAACTTCAAGAATTTATAATTTATATCAACAATTCAGTAGATTTTTTTGTCCTTTTTTCATTCTTTTAATTTGGACACAATAGTAGTTTTGGATGTTTTAATTAGTAAGGACAAAGCAAAAGGATGTCTGCTTTCTAATATATATCGCTAGCCAACCTTTTCTAATTGTTACTTGCATTACTCCAGCAGCATCCACAACATCAAAATAAATTGGTTGTTAAAAGCCAGCTTGTAAGGCTTGCAAGGATGATATCAGATTATAATATCTTTATTTTGAATGAGACAAGCTGCTGAATATGTTTATTACTAGGGGTTATCTGGAAGCGTTTTTAAATGAAATCAGGATGGAAGTAACTACCAAGAGATCTTTAGGGGATTATACCCTCATTCTTAACAATATTGACCAGAAAATAAGAGACAATTTTGGCACAAGAAATAACAATGATAGCTTTGGGAGGGCTGATCTTATTACTACTTACACTCTGGATAGTTTGGCTACAGCTGTGATCCTTAAAAGAAACTAGAGATTATTTTCAGTAGATTCCCATTTATTGGAAAGGTTTGGTAATTTTCCCATTATTATATATAAGAAAGATAAGTCTTTCAAGCATTTTATTGGAAAATAAGAGTTCCTTACCATTCCACTGGGAGAGAGGGTACTTTTAAATGTGGCACTTGCCCCCAGTGTAATTACATCATTGGGGGAGATATATTTTATGTAAAAGGGGTACAATATAGAATTAATGGGCATTTTTACTGTGTTTCGTGGAATGTGATATATTTAGCCTAATGTTTACAGTGTCCTGCCTACTATGTAGGAAAAACCTCAAGAAGGTCGAGGGACGATATCTATGAACATCTTTTAGATATTAGGAAGAAAAAAATCTACCAGTGCTTTATTTAAACACATTTTAGTGTACCCCTCCCATAAATTTGGTTTTATTATTATTGACCACATTAGAATGGATCCCCAAGGATGGATTGTGGATGAACATTTAAACCTTAAGGAACTGAAATGGCAAATTAAATTAAATGCCACAGTTCCCCTCAGTTTAAATGAAAGTTGTTCTTTGGCTCCAGTTTTAAAATTGAAGCACTATGTGATGTAAATAATTATATATATATATATAGTTCATATTTTCTAATTTTATATATATATATATATATATATATATATATATATATATATATATATATATATATATATATTACATTTTCTATTTTACTCAGGAAATTGATGTTGTTACAGTATTTTATTGTAAGAAGGCCATGTGACTGGAAGAATGTAATTGATTGGTGACTTCACATTTTAATAGGTTTGGCTTAGCTCATTTATTAGTTCTGATGAAGTTCTATTTGGAGAACGAAAGTGCTTAACTGAATTTTACTGAGTTTTGTAACAATAAAGGCTCTACTTTTATCCATTTGGCAGTCTTCAGTTGTGTCCCCTGTTCCTTCTGTGTGGTGTTTTGTAGTTTGTGGTGGTCTAGTTCAACAGTTTGTAGTCTTTGTAAACCTTTTGACATCGCAAAACTAACCAAAGGGAATCTAAAGGTCTTACTGCTGAATGCAAGGAGCCTAAACAAGAAAATCCACACCCTCCAGGCTCTCCTCCCTCACCATGGAGAATATGGACAACTCTGCAGTTAATCAGACATTGTTTAAAGCCAAGGAAAGCAAATGGAAGTGCAGGTCTATAATGCCTTCCACACATTTAGGCCAACTACTGCACAGGCAGGTACCAAAGGTGGAGGTGTCTCAGTCTATATCAACAAAAAAACTCACCTCAAGACTAGTCAACAGGATGATACAATTGAGTTTCTCCATGTCCAGATGTCCATAGGCAAATTCCTATATCATATCCTTGCAAGCTATAGGTCACCCTCTATGATCCAAGTAACCTATAACTTGCACTTAGACCTACTGAAAGCCCTCACCATTCAATCCAATATCACATTCATGGGTGACAAGTACCCCAGTATAAACTGGGATGATACTTAATATAACCCCAAACTTACAGGTCCAGAGATACCTGGACTTTGTAAACACAACCACCTTTAGCCAGATAATCCATACACCCATTAGGGGCTCAAACATACTCAACCTGGTACTCACAAACATGTCAGAATACTGTACCCCCTCAGTGTAATGATCTCTCTGGTAAGGCCAAAAGACAAGGCTGTCTCCTTCATAATAAAATCAGTTCTGTGACCCCAGCTAACCCTATAACATTTAGAACTTATTCTAAGGCAAATTCCTACTACTAAATGATAACTTGTCAACATTTCTAGCCCACCCCCAAACCCTGAGAATACAGCTGTTTGTGCAGAATTGTTCACAGAAACCCTGTACAGCCATGTCAGTAAAGGCATAGAGACAGCAATCCTTTCTAGGCAGGGACTGGAACTTGATTTTCTGCAGTGAAGATGTGTCTTGGGGTCCCCAAAGGGAAAGTATAACAAAGAAAGATAGACTTTTTAAGAAATTAATGCAAATATTTGGCATGGAAGATGTGAATTTAGGGGTCTATATTATATTATTGCATGCTTGCAAAAACAATAAATAATCTGCTCCATGTAAGCGAAAGCTTACAACGTCGAAACCTCAGAACAGTGATTTTTTTTCCAAGGGAAAAAAATCACTGTTCCGAAATAAAAAAAACAAAAAAAAAACTTTAAAACATTACATAATTTGGGGGTTGTACCCTCCACACTCCCCTACTTAAAGATACCAACTCCGAGATCGCACTACAGTGACGAAAACAGCAAAGTAATGAAAGTGGCCAAGCAAATTCTTTCCCAGGGAAGGAATTCGCTGAAAAGCCGCTTCACTATTTTGCCTTTTTGCTCTTTTCGGTTCGATCAAGATGCATTCGACAAACTGTGTCTGTGGTCTGGTAATAGGAACCCTGAATTCAGTAATAGGAGTCTGGAGTGAATTTACATATTATTCCTCAAGATAGAAAAACTGGGCTAGGCTAGACAGAATTTACATTTCACAGGAACATGTGCATTTAATTGAAGGTCTTGATATGCACCCAATAACTATTTCAGATCATGCGTCAATAATAACTAAAATAAAAACAAAGGATAATGAAACAAAAATAAAACACTAGTGTTTTCCTACTTGTCTGTTGAAAAGAGAGGAATTTAAGGAATGGGTAGTGGAAATTATTCAAGAGCTATTAGAGAAGATGGACATTTCTTCTGAAAATATAGCTAGGAAGTGGATAAAATTAAAGTGGAATTTAAGAATAGGATGGAAATAAAAGAAAGAGTGATATGGTTATGAAGTACCAAGAATTATTTTGAGGGACTGACAAATGTTAAACAATTGCAGAATAGGGGCTTCTTAAAAGAACAAGAAGAAAAGCGACTGCAGAATGCTAAACCGAAAATAAGGGGTTATCTAGAATATGCAGGAGTTTAGAAAAACTGCTGTTAGGCAACTGTTTTTGATAATGACTCTAGAGCACAAAAACTTTTAGCACAAGAAAGTCAAAAGGGCTGTCGCCAAGTTTAGGGAACCTATAACAAGGAAGGTAACAAGAGATCCTATAGAGGTATTAGAAATATTTTGAAAATGCTATGAAAGTCTGTATAAAGCAGAGAAATATAGAATTCAAGAAAAGGTACAAATGGAAATGTTAATGGAAGAAGTAAATATGACAAGGTTAGAGGAAGATGAGGCTCAATTACTAACAGGATAGGAGGAGATGAGATAAAAATGGTGACATATAACTAATCTACAAGAAAGTCCCAAGGAATAGATGGCATTCCTGAGGAAATTTGGAAGTTAGGAGGGAAAAACTGATAAGGTTTTGTTTAACAGTATTTTAAGAGGAGAAGTACCAACATCCTGGAAGAAAGCAGTGGTAGCTGTAATACCTAAAGAAGGTAAAGATCCATCAGATCCAGCTTCATACAGGCCCATTTTAGTACTAAACCATGATTATAAAGTGTTTATGTCTATAATGGCTAAAAGAATGGCAAATGTGATGCCAAAATTGATAGATATGGATCAATGTGGTTTTGTGGAGGGAAGGCAAACATTTGACAACATAAATAGAACATTGATGATCCACGGGGAAGTAAAATTATGAAAATACCACTGTTGTTGGTGGGTTTTGATGAAAAAAAAGCATATGACAGAGTAAGCTGGGACTTTATGAGCAGGGCAATGAAAACATTTGCATTCCCTGATAAAATTATAAGGGGGACCGGAGGCAAAAAGTAAAGTGTGTGGGATCCTTGCTGATAATTTCTGCTTGAGCAGAGGAACCAGGCATGGGTGTCTTCTTTCCCCTTTGTTATTTGCATTATATTTAGAACCGTTGGCAAAGAAAATAAGGGACTCACAAATTCAAAGATACAATTGGTATGTAGTCATGAAAAGCTGGCTCTATTTGCAGATGATATTATTTTATTCCTGATAAAACCAGAAAAGGACATTTCAGTGTTGTGGAACATTTTAAGACAGTTTCAAATCTTTTCAGGATACAAAAATTAATGAAGCTAAAACAAAGACAATAGTGATTGATAAATTATTTACTCACACATGAATTGGTTTAGCAGTATCCTTATTTATGGGGGCATGATAAAATGAAAACTTTAGGAGTATATATTAAAAATGATTCTAGTGTGGTAGCTAATGATATGTGAGAAGAAACTAAACAAAAGACAATACAAATACTGAGAAAATGAAAGTTCTGTTATACGGATATGGGTAGTAAGATACAAGCAGTTAAATGCTATTAGTCCCTTTAGTTTTATAAGACAGGTCAAGCATATTTTTATCAAATAGAGGAGAAGTTGTGGACAGCAAGAGTGAAGTGGGATAAGTTGATTCTTCCAATGGAACAAGGCAGATTGAGATTACTCAATTTGAAGGGGTATTTCAGAATAGCACAGTTAAGGCTCCTATACATAGCACAAGCAGAAAACTATAATTCAAAGTGGAACTTGATGATGATGAAACAGGGGAGAAGCCCAGAAAAGAAGGATAGAGACTGGGATTTTGGATGCAGACTTTTACAGAAAACAACAATAATCATACAGAATATTATAATCATAAAGTAGCAGAAAGTATTCTAAGAACTAAGCCAACATGGGAATGGAGAAAGGAGATTCTGCCGATAGGGTTGACTGCAATTAGGAATACAGACAATAGGCAATAGGGGGCTAGAATTTATTAGAGAAACTGGCAAAGGAACCAAGGTATTGGAAGCAAATAACTAGAGAGTGAAAGATAGTAGAATGGGAAGATGCCAAGAAATTATTTGAACTGTTGTTAGAGATTGCCTTCCCTATCAAGGATTGATAGAGTACACACAAAAAGAAAGAAATGGGGGGGGTCTAAATGAAAGATCAGCACTGGTAGAGTTAGTAGAATCTAGAACAGAAGCTGTCATTAAAAATTAATAATTAGTAGAGCATATACGATATTGCATAACTATAAGAATCAATCAGAGGAGATTAGAAAAGATTGGGAAGAGAGATTGGATAAGCAATTCACAAAGAAACAATGGGAGATATATGTATGTCTCCCAAATACACAACCAAATCTAGAAAATTTAGGATTTTTGCTTAGAAATGTTTACATATAGTTGTACCCCAAGTAGACTCCAGGCAATTTTTCCTCAGATAGACAGCAAATGTTGGAGGTGTGATAGGGAGGAAAGAGGTGGTTGAGAGCATATTTTCTGTGAGTGTAAAGAGTTGGCAGAATTTAGAGATTCCCTGCAGACCACTCTGCCATAGATACTGGGTGAGCAAATTGGTGTAACTACAGAAATTATTTTTCTGAGCTATGATACAGAATCGGAATTGCCTAGACATACTAAGGCCTTGCTGAGTCTAATTATGATGGCTGCCAAAAAAGCAATTACTAGAAAATGGAAATTAAAGTCTAAACCAACTAGAAGTAGTAAATATAGTAACAGAAATAAAACAAATGAAAATGGGATCTTTAGAAAAAGGTAGGAACAAATTACATAAAAATGGGAATTGTGGGAACAATACATACAGGGGAGGAATGAGATTTAAAAGAAGGCAGGACTTGAATGAGCTATGTAATGTTTTACTGACAATGATTAGGTAGATTATAAGTAATGTATAATGTCTGCAACTAGGATTATGTCAATATGGTTTGTGATGTAAAATGCTTGCAACTAGGATTGTGTCAGTATGGTTTGTTTTCATCTAGTCAAGGAAGTGATACACCCAGCATAATTCCACCAAAAGTAAGCAGCCAAGCAGGCAAAGGAAAGTAGAAACCGCCAACACACAATTAGGACTATATTACTCCAAATGAGCACGAAAGTGGTATTCAAGCAGTATCAAAAGAAGATTTATTTAACGTACATCCACTCTGGTAACGTTTTCGTTGAAAAAACAACTTCATCAGAATAAAACCAACCCCTCATGACATTCAATTTATATACAACTATTTAAATGATACAATCAAAATTTAAAGTGATACATACTATGTAAATGAATAATCCAAATCATACAGGCATAAAGGATATAAATGCTGTTAAAACCCTATGCACCACTATGAATACATTTTATTAAAATAAACATAGCTGTTAAAAACACAGTATATTTGGCCTGCTATAAATCATAAAATCAGCTTGTACAAAGATTATAGGAATCTATAACCTTACAACTTGTCAGCCTTTAGTTTAAGATATGGGGCTATGGAAATAGAATCATTAAGCCCCGGGTGTTTGCTTGATTCCAATAAAATCTGCCAACATGTCTCTTTATGAGATAACAGCGCAGGCCAATTACCCCCCCTACTGCACTGTGGAACGGATTCCAAAACAAAAAACTTAAAAGAAGCTCCTTCACAGGTCAAGGTATGTCTGAAAAGTGCATTGGTATTAACTTTTCTCTGAATGTCATAGGCGTGTTCATATATACGCCTCCTCAGCTGCCTCTCCGTCTTGCCAACATAAAATGCCTGGCAAGAACGGCAGGCAGCGAGATATACCAATCCCCTAGAATTGCAGTTATACAGACCATCTGACCATAATTTTCTGCTTCTACTTTCCAAGTACAAGCTGTCCTGGTTTATTATATATTTACATTGTGGACAGCACCCACAACGGAACGTACCCTTTCTCAGCATGTTTGTTCTTTTCATCTTGGGATTCTGTTCAAGAACCCTTTCAACGTTAAATCCCTTCCTGTATACTACTCTACAGGTCAAGTCCTTAAAAGTAGCCAAATCTGTAAATTCTTTAAACTCATTAAATTCTCTCTCAATGATATACCTGATCTCTCCCGCTTGCTGGCTATATTGAGTAATAAACATCTGTTCAGTACTGGGAATCCCTTGAATTTCATTTGACAGGACATCTTCTCCAGTTGATTTGGCCTTCCCCAAAATGGGGGCAAAGCGGCTAGATCTCAAGTTTCTAACTTCCTCAAAGACAGAATTGATCAAACCTATAGGGTACCCCCTTTCCAAAAAGAAGGATTTTAATTTCTCCCCTTCTATGACAAAATCATTTTCTTCTGATGTCATACGGGACACTCTTACATACTGCCCCTTCACAATAGATCTTTTTTGGAATTTAGGATGAGAACTGGCATAGTGGAGATACCCATTGGAGAATGATGGTTTCCTATAAACACGGGACTTAAAACGATCATTCATTTTACTGAGAGTTACATCCAAATAATCCAACTGTTGGATAGTAACATTATAAGTAAAACGTAAAAATCCCGTGGTGGTGTGAAGGTATGCCACAAACTCATCTATGCAGTCTCGTGGTCCCACCCAAAAAATGCAGATATCATCCAGGAACCTTGAGTAGTGAATCCAATGTTTGGAAAATACACTGTTCAAAACAAATTTTTGTTCCCAGATGGCTAAAATCATATCTGCATAAATGGGGGCACAATTTTCCCCCATGGCTACCCCAGAAACCTGCTGGAAATATTCTCCTGAGAAGTAGATGTAATTATACTTCAATACCAGTTCTAATAGGTGTAACACCAAGTGGACGTCATTGTTGGTCACCCCGTTGCACCCCCACAGGGCTTCCTCAATCCATTCAAGCCCTAAACTGTGTGGTATCACTGAGAAAAGATCGACCACATCTATGGTAACAAAAAACATGTCAGGTCTAAAAAGGTCTGAGGTGACACCTCGAAGAAATTCCCAGGAATCTTTAAGGAGATGTTCTTGCCTCCCCCACAGTTGTTTCAATTTCCAATCTAGGAATTTTGATAAATTGTGGGTTTTGGACCCCTGTGCTGCTACGATTGGACGCATAGGTGGGTCCTCCATCACCTTATGTACCTTAGGTACCCCAAAAATAACGGGTACCTTAGGGTACGGATTTTCCAGGAAATTGTAGATGTCCATTTCAATAATTTCTTGGTCCAGAAGATCCTTAAGAGCTAAGTCAATAATTTTATAAGAAATGTGGACCTCATTCAAAGAGGCTATGGAATATTTGTTGGTATCCATCAAAAGATTGTGCATTTTGGTCTCATACATAAGCTGGTCCATAACCACTGTGCCACCCCCCTTATCAGGTTCCATGACACGAACTCCTAAATTACCACCAAGTTCATCCAAAAGGTTACTCTCAGCCGCATTCAAATTGGAGGTGTAGCAATTCTTGCCAATCTTCCTCCTTATATTTTGCTCAATCCTGTTCTCCAGATTCTTTAACTGGGGGTGCAAAGGGGGATTGTACGAACTAGATTTTTTTAAATTGACTGCATGTGGTTGTGAAATGTTGCCAAAGATATATTGCAAATTTAATCTACGTATAAAAAGCTTAACATCCAGCATGGTGTTCACAAGATTACAGCCTTTACTAGGCACAAATTTGAATCCTTTAGTAAAAAGGGAGAACCATGTTTCTGTAATAGCCAGATCACTATAATTGTAAATATGGTAATCATTGAGGGAATATTTAAAGAATTGGCCAATGGGGGTAACTACTATCTGCTCTCCACATCCCAATCCCCTCTGTCTCCTCTCTGCTTCCCCCTCCAACCCTTGGAGGGAAATGCCCTCCCCTCCTGTTGATGAAACCCCATATGCGGCCCATGTATCTGCTGTTGGTAAGCTTGCTGGCGTAAACGCTCCGATCTCCTGGGTAAAAAATCGTCCTGTTCAGATTCATCATGGTTACCCATAGGCGGGAGGGGCTCCAGGGGCGGGGGTGTTTCCAAAACTACCCTAGGATCATCCCTATGCTTGCAACTAGGATTGTGTCAGTATGGTTTGTTTTCATCTAGTCAAGGAAGTGATACACCCAGCATAATAAAAATACTCTCTTGTCAATCTAAATTATAAAAATATTAAATATTAAAAAAATGTAAGCGGGCAAGTTATGTCTACTGCAGCCAAATGTGAGATAAAGATAGGCCCCCAGGCAAAGGACAACCACAGCTTTCTTTAACTATGTCCAAAACCTCAAGGGCAGCACTCAGCAGTGTGCAGAACTGATTGTAAATGCAACCACCTAAATGGAGCTGAAAGATATAGCAGATCTGCTGGCTGACCAATTTCAGCTGCAATTTTAACCCCCGGTCTCCCTGCAGCTTCCACCAAGGAAATACCATCACCCCCGTCCAACTATCACCAGGGAGTATGCTCTAGTTGCACTCTGTAAGGCCAAATACACTGCATCAATGGGCCCTGATTAACATACCAGGATGCCTCCTAAATAGCCTGAAACAAGACATATTGCACCCTCTGCAGCAACTGTTTAAATGATACCTTCCAGACAAGTCTTGTGTCAGACAAATGCAGAGCTGCAATTGTCATCCCTTTGCACAAGGGAGGACCATCAATGGATGCCAGGAACTACAGATCCATAAGTCTGAGTAGTCTCATATGCAAAGACATGGTAAATATCATGGAAATGATTAATAAGGGCATATAAAACCTTCAAACACAGGATCCAGCCCAGTTTGTTTTTGTCAAGGGTAGATCATGTCTACTCAGCCTGGTGAACTTCTTTGAGAAGGTCACTAAAGCAATGGATAAGGGCAAAATTATACATACTGCCTACCTTGAGCTTTAAGTATTTCATACAAGTACCCACTTGGGCATTGTAAACAAACTCACTGATAGATGCATAAACCCCTTTGCTACACACTGTATCGCTAGCTGGCCCTCAGATAAAACTCAGGAAATTAAGATAGGGGAGACCACCTCCAGAAAGAGGCCAGTCACTAGTGGAGTCCCTCAGGGCTCTGTGCTGGGTCAGCTCCTTTTTGGAATCTACTTTTTGGAAGTCAAGGCCAATGTTAATGGCCTTTGGCTGATCAGGTTTTCAGATGATTGCAAACTAGGAGCTGTCAAAGAATCCTCCCAATGCACTAACATCCTACAGGAAGGACTAACACAGACAATGACTGGTGCCAAAGGCACAACTTAAAATTCATAGGTGTTTACTAGGCTAAAGACCACAGGGGCCTTTTTAAACATAACCATGCATCCCATTGGCATGGAATCTCATTGCCAGGAAATGTGTAATAGTACCCTTTGGGAAGTCAGCCACCCTAGGAAATTACCTCTTCAATAATACATCCCTAAAAATAGAGCCAGTAGTAAGGGATTTGGCCATGCATGTAGATAGTAACCTGGTTTTTGGCCAAAAAGTGTCTAAGATAGTAAGGAAATAATTCTATGTTGTCAACTTATAAGCAAGGGCATGGGCTCTAAGTCCAGGGAAGTCATTGTTCCCCTGTATTTGGCCCTCATCAGACTCACCATTGAGTGCTGTGCCCTCTTCGGTATGTACCTGACCAGGCACATGTAACATCTGTAGCTTCCACCGAGGCTCCTCACAGAAGTATACAGTGAATAAACAGCATGTCCAGTGCAGGTCATCCCAAAGTCCTATCCCTATACCCTGTTTCCTACAGACTGTTGAGAGGTGATGTAGGCATGGCATGCAAGGCATCCTTAGATCCCACTCTGAAGGACCTTTTGCATATCTGGAAAATGAGTATCATCATAAATCCTTGATCTAGGGATATAAACTTTGCTTGTGACATAACTAGGACATATTGGAGGGACATATACATGACTCAGAGAATTCCCACTTCTCTGGAATAGGCTTCCAATCTATGTAAAGCAGATCTCAAAAGAAACCTGGACTAATGAGAAATCAGAACTACACCCCAGGTCTAGCATCTCTGTCTCTAATGGGTGCAGGCAGCCTGTAAATCTTCCCCTAGCTTACTTATAAATCACATAGCATCCCACGGGGTGTTCAGGGTGCATGGCATCCCACAAACTGTGCAGGCTCGGTTGACATGGCATCCCACAAGGTAAGCAGGTGCAGGAGGCGTGGAACCTTTGGTGCATGGAATCTCACAACACAAGGTGTGTAGGTTTGGGGAGCATGGTATCTCATAAGGTAAGCAAATTATCTCACAAGGTCAGTGAGTTCAGGAAGCATGGAATCTCATCAGGTGTGTAAGCATAGAAGGCATGACTTCTCAGAAGATGAGCAAACTCAGATGGCATGGCATTTCATAAGTTGCGCAGGCTTACGGATATTATATCTCATGAGGTGTGCACTCATGTCCATTGGATCTCCTGAGGTGTGCAGACTCACAGGCATTGTATTTCATGAGGTTTGCAGGCTCATGGTCATGGGATCTCATGTGCAGGCATAAGCCATTGCATATCATGAGGTGTGCACTCACAGCCATTGCATCTCATGAGGTGTACAGGCTCACAGGCATTACATCTCATGAGGTGTGCAGACTCATGGGCATGGTATCTCACAAGATGTAAAGGTTCAAGGGCATACCTCCCAACCATGCCACATTACTCAGTTTTTACCAAGTTTTGGGGTTCAAATGAAGGGGTGCCATGAGATCTGAGTGGCACAACTTCATTTCCAATTTTTTTCTTTTGTTTTTTAATTTCCACTCTGTTAGAGCTGACGTCATCACGTGCATGATGACATCAGCTCTGTCGGGGCTACCGGCCTGTCAGAATTAACTCAAGGAGCTCACGCATTTCTGGCTGGCCTGGCTGCTCAAATGCGAGCAGGTGCAGCAGAATGAAGAAGACTCTTGCAAATGCGAGCAACGGCAATTTCAGAAGGGTGGTGCAGGAACAGCGATGTCTTTGCAGCAGAATATGAAGACTAACTGAAGTAAGAAAACAAACTCCGCAGCAGAATGAAGGTGGGTGGGTGTGTGTGTGTGTGTGTGTGTGTGTGAAAATGCCTCCATTTAATACACCTGGTGGCTAGAGGTACTCGGTCTCAAACCCTGTACCTTGGGTACAGGGTAAAAAGAACCTAAAGTCCCTAGCCACCATCACTTCTGAGCATTGCTCAGGTTTTTTGTGCTAAGAGGTTGAGAGCTGTGGTGAGAAGTGAGAAATGAATTTACTAAATGATAGCCATTAAGTTTCAGTATTCCTATTTTTCAGGAAGCTGCTGATTTGGTGTAGTTGTAGTAGTATGTTGCTCTGACTGTAGTGCATTGGGTCCTGGGTGCAATACTTGCTAGTGAAATGCATGGTGGTAGTACAACATTTTATTCTAGCAACTTTACAAAATTATACAAGCAATGTTTAAAATGTGTCCCTGGTAAGTCCCTAGCCACCACCACTTGTGAGCTTTGTCCAGGTTTTTTGTGCTAAGAGTTGAGAACTTCGGTGAAAAGTAAGAACTGAATTTGTATTCCCCCATTATTGGCTTTGTTTGGCCAGGTTTTTTGTGCTAAGAGGTTGAGAGCTATGGTGAGAAGTGAGAACTGAATTTGTATTCCCTCATTATTGGTTTTGTCCACGTTTTTTGTGCTAAAAGGTTGGGAGCTATGGTGAGAAATGAGAAATTAATTCACTAAATGATAGCCATTAAGTTTCAGTCTTCCTACTTTTCAGGAAGCTGCTGATTTGGCATAGTGGTATGTTGCTCTGACCCTAGCGCATAGGGTCCTGGGTTCAAGACTTGCCAGTGAAATGCATGGTGGTAACACAACATTTTATTCTAGCGACTTTACAAAATTATACAAGCAATGTTTAAAATGTGTCCCTGGTTTTTAACCTTTTGTCCCCCCCCCAAAAAAAATGAAATTGAAATTAAGTGGGAGAAGCTGTGTACAAGATGCCTATGGCTTACACTACTGCAATTCTATTTATAGTGTGGGTGCGGAAGTAGACTTTTATGATGGAAATGTTCTGAATGGGGCAGTTTTGTCATTATTGGTTCATGCATTTTGTTTCATTGCCTACAGTACAGCCTACTGGAAAAATGTTCAAACAATAAATTTAAAATTCGCTCTGCCTAACAAGTGTGGTGTATTATAATATTTAATTATAATATAATTTAATAAAGTCAGGAAGGTGTATCAAAGGAAAGAACACATATATGTTTCTTGTTTTGTGTGCAAGGGGCCAATGATTTGAAAACAGCACAAAGGTAATCTTTATCCACCACTGGCCAGATGCATTTTCTGTGGATGTGGTGTGGGATTCAATGAATGTGAGTTTCAAGGGCAGAGAAATTTTAATGCCAAGTCTATTTTCATTGTGAGGCAGTATTGCTTTGTTTAGCAGATGTCTATTAGAGTTTTTGCATTGTGCTGTAAAATATAAAAATAAAATCCAAATAATCATTGTAGAAGTAAAGCAGTATGCAGACATTAGTGTTTATGGTAAATGGGGAGAAATAGCCAGGTAATGGGACATTGGAATGGCTGCAGGGGGACTCTGGTGCCATATTTTGGTTGTCTGTTTTTCAGTTTGCATTTGAAAGTTGGTATCCCACAATTCCATTGGGAGTGGGTGGGGTTATGTAATTATGTATGCAAATTCGATGTTAATCAGCATACAAATTTGTACCTATTTTTCATGGGGCTTGTCCAGATTTTTGATGTTTCCAGGTTGAGATGTATGTTCAAGGGGAATTTCATCTTGCAAGGTGTGCATGCTTAAGAAACATGCAGGTGTGCAAGCTGCAGATACATAGCATATAATAAGAAATTCAGATTAAGGGTCATGGCTTCTCACAAGTTTTGCTTGCAGAATAGACATGGCATCACAAGATGTGTAGGCTTAGAGGACATGGTATCTCACAAGGAGTGTAGTCTTAGGATATATGCTATCGCAAGGTATGCAAGCTCTGGAGGCATGGTATATTACATTCAAGATTAGGGGGCATGGCTTCTCACAAGGTGTGCAGGCAGAGGAGATATGGTGTGATGCCCGTGCCCTGGTTCAGCAATCATGGATCCTCAATCCTCACCACTAACACCATAGAGGGCATCTCATATATGAGGAAAGGATAACAAATACACACAGTAAAGTGCAATTTCCCTTAAGAGCACACAGAGATCACAGTCAGTCCGGGGCTGGTCGCTCCCTTGCTCTCCAGGTCCCCAATAAGACTCCCCACTGGCACAGCTATAGGGTCCAGATCTCAGCTTAGTGGGCAAGCTAAAACCTCTAGCAACCTCTCTGTCCAACCAGTGCTTCATGTGCCTGACCAAGTAGCTGAAGCAAACACACACACACACACACACACACACACACACACACACACACACACACACACACACATGCACTTTGAGAAGAGTTTATACAACCACACAGACACTCCTAGGGAAGGCTGGCACAGTTTCTCCAGCTGTGCCCCTTTCTCCCAGACTATATGGTAGTTCCACTTGCCACCACTCACTAATACTTATCAGCTACTCAAAGGCCCTTAAAAGGATGTCCAATTATTACTGTGCAATATTATTATCTAATTGGTAGTTGTGACTAAACAGTCAAGGCTTATAGAGAGTGACTTGGACAGTAAACTCTATAAATATGCAATGTACTCTAGAGCTTAAATTATCTCTACACAAAACAGCCACAATTGAAAGAGATTAAAAATATTTAATAATAAATAATTAAAAACACAAGACAATACTTTCTACTACACAATGTTAGTCAAGAGTTCAGAGATCACAGAGAAATACTTAAAATAACACATTAGTAAAGTTCCTAGCTATTTGTAAAAGAAAACACAAGTCTAAGATAACTTACATATGAGCAAGACAGTGCTGTGAGTTAGATGATCAAGACAAAAATGCTTAATGCCTTCTGATTCTCTCTATTTAAATTGCTAATGCAGTACTGATTCCCATTACATATTTTTTTACACTTTCCTGGTGTTCCCAGGCTGACATAAACTGCATTTACATTATTTTACACCTAGGCAAAAACCAGAGGAATAAAGGACATTCCACTGTAAATTCTGGTCATTAACTTTAACCTTAAAACAATAGGCAGGAAGCCTTCATTTAGCCCGTCCGGAGACAAATTGTAAACATCAAAGACAGTCATGAAATAATTTTAATTTCAAAGGACAGACAAGAAATGCTTGACTTAGCTTTCTTTATAGCAGAGGGCAATGTTGCTACATTGTTTTAAGTTCAACCTTTCACAGCATATTCCTTCATTTAAGAAAACAAGCCTGTATTTCAACATTCATATTTATAAAGGACAGAATTATATACCAAATTCTATTTGACTAGGCTGGCAGCCTTCACCCATCTCTACCAGTCTTCACATATGGCATCACAATCTGTGCAAAGTTAGAGGGCATGATATCTTCCAAGGATTACTATGCTTACAATCTTGAACACCTGGAACAGCAATTTTTTTTCACAGGGAAATAAATTTCTGGGCTGGTTCCAGGAGTTTGCCATTTCCTCCACTGTGGTGCTATCTCGGAGTTGGTATATTTAAGTAGGGGTGTGTGGGGGGCAAAGCCCCCCACATTATAAAATGTTTTAAGTTTTTTTTTTTTTTTTTTTTTGTGGACCAGCGATTTTTTTCCCTGTGAAAAAAATCGCTGTTCCAGGTGTTTGAGATTTTAAGCTTTCGCTTAAAAGGGGTCGATGAATTAGCATTCACTTTTCTAAGCATTCGCTAATTTAATATAGACCCGAATAGTCAATATTCGTACTGTGACATTACATGTAGGCATGCTGGAACCTTTTGTAAGTGTGCGTTTGTGAGTGGACATATCTATTGGTCCACGAAAAAGCTGTAAATCTGTATAAGTGTGTGTCTATGTGTGTGTTTATGCATGCACATGTGCATGCATATCTGTGTGTATTTGTCAATGTTTGGGTGATTGCAGTGCAGAAAAGAGTATAACAAAGCCATGTGTGTGTATGTGAGTAGGTGTGTAAGTGCATGGCTTTGTGAATGCGAGTGTCTGTAGATGCATGTTTCCAGCTGCAGGGATGTGTGTGTGTGTGTGTGTGTGTGTGTGTGTGTGTGTGTGTGTGTGTGTGTGTGTGTGTGTGTGTGTGTGTGTGTGTGTGTGTAAACTGAAAAGTATTCTTCCACAGTATGAATGTATGTTATGAAAAGGTATTTAGATATTTAATTACAGTGTTATCTTATCCAGTAAAGATGCATACTACAGAATTATGAAATGCCATACATGTGCTCAGTCTGGAAGTTTCCTTGTTTCCTGATTAATTCTAATTAAAGGTTTGTGACATCTGGAATGGTAGGCACTGGATAGGATAGGTGGGAGGAGGGCTGACTCGTCTGCATTAGCCAATTAGCACCAGCAGTAAGAATTTCTCTCTGAATACTTGCAGATGTGTCTTTTTATGTTTTCATATGGTCAGAGCAGCTTTTGGTGTGTAAGCAGTGTTTTTCTTAGTTTTTTCATTCATCTATTGATATGTATATACTTTGATCTGGATAAAACTAATAAGTACTATAGGAAGAGTATCATGTTGATTTGTTGATAGAATGTAGTTTGCATTTCTAAATATTTGGTTAGTTTATTGATTTCCTCACTGAATGAATGAGGTTGCCTGACTGTTTTGTATTTTTTATATTATATTAGCTCATATTTTTGTTTTCAAGTTTGGTTTATTGTTTTGCGGTATTATTTAGTTGAGCTATATATTTATGTGTGGGTGTTTTATGTTTAGTTTAATGCTTTTTAAAGACTACTGGAGAAGTCATACTCAACTTACATATTTATTTTGATGATATAGTTAATCTATACATATTTTTATATATATAGACTTTTGACACTGTGTACAAGATTTCTGTTTTTCTTCCACCCCATATCTGGGCTCCAAAGTTAAAATATGTATATATATATATATATATATATATATATATATATATATATATATATGTGTGTGTGTGTGTGTGTGTGTGTGTGTGCGCGTATGTGTATGGATTCCATTGGTTTGCTTGACAGGAAGTTTGGTCAACATCTGTTTAATCAATTGCATTTTGATCAAGTAAACAGATAGTCGACAGGTGTGCAAGATCGATAATCCTCAGGTAGGGAAATATTCCCTTTCCCTGATGATTTTTCGATCTTAGAGTTATTATATATAATTAGCAGGGTGTGAGGTCACATAACAGAATCTTGCTTTTGTTATTTTTTTTAATTGATATTTTCATGCACTGAGAAGCAACCTTGATGTATCTGTAGTAGGAAGTTGACGTTTCCATTTCGATCTAGAGTGGTTTACCTTTAGGATGTTGACATCTGTATTATTCGACCAACTGAAGGTAAACCATATATATATATATATATATATATATATATATATATATATACACACACACACACACGCACACACACACACACACATATATATATATATATATATATATATATCACGTGAAACGTACATTTTTTTATGTGGGGAAAATGTTAAGAAAATTATCTAAAAGAATTTATGAACATTTTACATCTATTAAAAAGAAAGATTTTAGTAATTCCTTAGTGAAACATGCTTCAGTCTGTAAAGATTTCAGAAAATATCAATTCTTTGTATTAGATTATGTTAACATTTATGAGCTAGATGGAGATTATAAAGTAAGCTTGTATTGTAAGGAGGCTGAATGGAAAATTAGATTGGCAGCTGATAAGGAACCAGATCTAAATGAATCTATCAACATTAAATGTTTTTTAATGGCACAAAGGTTGTGAAACTGCACATATATTTAAATTTTTAAAAAGATTTTTTAGAGCCATTCATGATTTGTAATTGTTTTTGTATATCTATCTATCTATCTATCTGTTTGTCTATCTATCTTTGCTGAAAAAAAAGTTGTTATATTCATTACGTAGGTTTGGTATCATTTTTATATTGTATATGGTATATTAACCTTAACCCCTTGTAATATACAACTTGCATCTTGTTAATTTTTATTCATTGCAGTGACTTATATTTACCAACTCTGGGATCACAGAACAGTGGGGAAATGGTAAATTCTTCAGTTCCCTGCTCTACCTTGATCTTGCACAGAAGAAAACAGTACATGAGATCAACTGATTTATGATCAGCTGTACTGGCTTTTTTATCTTCGACAATTTGAACTGTCGACCAATTGTCAGCAACACTTATATGTGTATATGTGCGTATATATAAAGCACATTACACAACTTCTACAAGCTATTATTAATGAATTAATCTTCGATAACTTGATAATAGTACAAAATTGTAACATTCACAAACACCCTTGATAATTAAATCATCAAACTTGATCAACAAAACCATTCAGCAACATTTAATGTTATAATCAATATTAACAAAACAAAACTAATTGGTGTCATCATTAATAAACACTTGAAATTTGATCAACACATCCTTCAAATAACCAATAAAACTCATCAAAAATTGTGATCATTATATAGGAGCTCATCACTGTGCTGTGCTTAAAATCTTACCAAGACAACACTGATATAGATTGTATTTTATATAGCATATATCATGGACAGAAGTAGGTTAAAAAATAAAAAATACAGCTGGATGCACAAGTCTCAGGATAAAAAAAAGTACCCAATCCTGGTCAACTTGGTCGACTTCTTTGAGTCAGTCACCAAAGTTGTGGATGAAGTATTAACATCTTTATACAAAGATTTAGCCTTGAGTAAGAACTATTGAAATACATATCCTGAACAGACACCAACCTGGTTAACAACAGGAAGAATGATACTCCTCCTTAACATTGAACCTGCAAGCTATCATAAAAACTATAAACCAATAACTTGTCTTCTGATGATGTACAGACTGTATACTGGAATTGATGGCGACAGAATTTATAGTTGTTTAGAGGAAAACTCAGTCATGGCAATAGAACAAAAGGGGATCAAAAGAAGGTTATAAGGAGCAAAGGATGGTTTGTTGTTAAATAAAGTCAGAATGGAGAAATGTACAATAGGGAACAATCTAAGTAAGGCATGGATAGACTACAGCAAATCATTTGACAGCATCTTACATTCATGGATAAAGGAATACTTACAGATGTATAACACACACCCTACATTGATCAATAACATTTCAGTGACGTGAAACAGTGGCAAACCAGTTTGCAGCTAAGCCATGATAAAGGACAAATTATTATTCCAGGGATAAAAATTCGGAGGGGATATCCCAGCGTGATTCTTTGTCACTGCTGCTCATTTGTCTTGCCCTTAACCCATTAAGCTGTCTAAAATTCGGAGGGGATATCCTAGCGTGACTGTTTGCCACTGCTGCTCATTTGTCTTGCCCTTAACCCATTAAGCTGTCTACTCAGTAGAATGGGTCATAGTTACGATCTGGCTCCCAGAAAACAAAATGTAAAGTCTTTTCATCTTCTTTTTGTGGATGATTTAAAACTGTTTAGTTCATCAGATAATGAGCTGAAAGAACAATGGCAAGTGGTGAAAACTTTCTCAGGTGATATCAGAATGTTATTTGGTCTTGATAAATGTGAAAAAGCAACATTTAAAGCAGGAAAGTTGCAGCACCAAAAAAATATCAGTCTGGGACAGGAATGTGATACATATTTGTGAACTGGTGAAGGATCAACAATAAACATGAACAAATGCGAACAAAACCTAGTAAGGAATATTTTAGAAGAGTAAAATGAATACTAAAAACAGCCCTGACATCTAGGAACAAAGTCCAAGCTATAAAGCAATTTGCTTTTCCTGTTCTAACTTATAATTTCGGGATGATTGACTGGCCCCAAAAGGTATTGGATCACTTGGACAAGCAAACAAGAAAAATGGTTCATGCTTATCATAAGATATATAAAAATCAGTGTATACTAAGATTATATACTCCTCTTTCTGAAGGAGGTATGAGCATCCTCAAAACAGATTACATATATAGATCTGCAATTGTAGGAATCAATAGATATCTGCTGACCTCACCAGATCCAAACATAATGAAAGTTGTAGAACAAATCTAAGATGACTTCCTTGCTTAATTTAGCAGAAGCATTACGGTGTCAAGTGGGAATGGAAATCATATCAGAAGTAGACAAAAATCAGGCAACAACTGAATGTGCCAAAAAATAAAAGAAAGAATAGAAGGAGAAGCATCAGTTGAAAAGGCAAGAAATGTGGAAAAGGTATAAATCTAGTTGCAAGTACATAAAACTCCTGCATCAACCCCATGTTGGTAAGAATTTAATGCAGGAATGGTTAAGGAGAGGTAAATTTAAACCAAAAGATGAAAAGTTAATATTGGCGGCCCAGGATAGTGGACTACGTACATGCTGGTTTACAAAGTCCATTGAACATGTGGGAAAACAGACAAATGTAGGTTCTGTAAAACAGAATACAGAAAACAGTCACACATCTTGTTGCTGGGTGTGATACACCAATGGCAGAAGATCTGTAAATTGAAAGTTATAATAATGTGGCAAGACTGCTGCATTGGAGATCATGCAAACATTACAGTATTGAAGTAGCTAAGAAGCATTGGAAACATGAGCCACAAAGTATTACAGAGAATGATGAAATTTATATTACATGGGATTTCTCATTAACAACAGTTCAAAAAATAGATGTGAGAAACACAGATATAGTTGTCCATGAAAAGAAGACAAAAGTAGCATTGATCATTGAAATTGCTACACCCAGTGATTACAGTGTCTTACATACAGAGAGACACAAAGTCATAAAATACCAGGATTTGCAGGCAGAAATGAGAGCAATGTGGAAGAAGGATACCTAAACAGGTCTAGCAGTAGTAGGAACAATGGGTATTATGAAAAAGAATTTACAGTCTTATTTAGACATGTTACCGATACATGTCATTTCGTATGAATTGCTGGAAACATCAGCCCTAGGCACATTGCAGGTGCTGTGAAGAGCACTTTTGGCTAACATCAAAGACTGAAACAGTATTAATTTTGGAAACTTTAATCATAGTTTGATTTAGGAATGGCATCCATTCCTATCATGGTATTAGAAACTCAAAAGACTTGGAGAAAGCTGAAAAAATATTGCAGCTGCCTACCTACTTTCATCTCTTGTCTACATGTATCCAGTCTTTACAAACCTTGTCTCTGATCAGTTACAAAACTTGAGCAATGCTATAACATAGTGGCTAAATGTGCAGCAAATCTACCTAGCTCTTTACTGTCAATCCATCTACAACCCCTGTTTCCCCTTTTGACAAATGGGGTCAGGGTGTCACTTCAATAGTGATAATCATCTAGAACCAAGGTTTACACTACTGGGTGGCTAGCCCTGCCACAGTAATTCTTCTGTACAACATACTCGCATGCACTGTCATACCTATGGCCAATTTAGAGTGTCCAATCCACCTAATGTATGTCTTTGGACTGTGGGAGGAAACCCACATGAACACAGGGAGGAGATGCAGACTCCACACAAAATGCTCTCCAGCTGAGAATCGAACTGGGGAACCTCTTGCTGTGAGGCAACAATCCTATCCACTGTGTCACTGTGTCGTCCAGAGTTTATCACTGTACTGCTCATAAACTTACTTTTAAACTGGTTTGAGCTGCACCATGTTTTTACTTACCCAGAAATATTAACTACATACAGAATACTCAGTTCCTGAAACAAACGCCCTAGTCTTTCATATATTTTCCTGCCATATTCCTCAAGTAGAGTAATTTGATTTTCAGATAAATCACTTCTTACTGTTCCTAAATCCAAAAGTACTGCTAGTAACAGTCTTTACTCTAGTTGCATTTCAAAAAAATGGATCAGTACATTTGTATCCATTTAGACAAATTGAATCGATTACTCTACTTAAATCTAAAAGAAAACAACTCCTAGCAGATATATGGTCTTGCACTTGTTTATTACTTGGCTGAAACTATTCCACCCATTTTTTTCTGATCTATAATGCAATTACTTAATTACATTTACCCATGATAATGTAATAATGTTACTTACTGAAAACGAATACTACTTTCCTAAACTTTTTTCTTTCCTAGGACTTTTCTTTCTTCTTTTCTTTACTACCTGTACTGTACTACTGTAGCTTACTTTCACTTTCCCATTTATCTCCTATTTGTCCTTATTCGCTTAATCTGTTAACTTTGCCCATCTATTTATTGCAGTGTATATGTTTTAAGTTACTGTTTTCATATTCAAATCTATTTTGTCTATAGTATATGTTAATAGTATTAACTTATCCTTTTATGTTTTTATTGTAACTTTTGTAACTGTATTTTGTTTATAATTTGGTGATTTTCTCCCAAGCCTCTGCTGAAAAGTGGCTTTGCTGCCAAATCGGACTATCCTGGTAAACAAATGCAAAATAAATAAATAAAATATGCATAAATATATATGTGTGTGTGTGTGTGTGTGTGTGTGTACATATGTATAGAGACACTTCCAAGCATTTATATGAAACATACCCAGATGAGAGAGCACCTGTTGAAATTGCTTACAGTTTCAGTTCAGTGCAACCCATCTATATCTCCATTTTTATGTGTTGTATTCCCTCATCATGTCCTTATGCCTCCACTGACCTCTACTGAGAACATCGTCTCCGCTGGCCTCTGGTTAAATCCCTTTCCCTCCATCCTATGGATCTATCTGGAAGCTCTTCTCTGGATTGCTTTCTAAATCCTGTTGTCCTTTTCCACATATAGCTCCTAAACTGCACATAGTACTCAACATATAGCCTGATAGCTCAGAAAAACCTGGATGATTTACTTCTTAATTTATTTTTAGGTTTATTCTTTAGACGATACACTGCAGAATTGTTTCTGTTTGCCCTCTATGCCCAGATCCTTTTTCTGCTCTGATGCTATCAGTCCCTCTCCCACGAGGTAATACTTCATTCCACGAGTATTTTGTGCCCAAGTGTAGTATTCCACATTTGTCTACAGTGAATCTCAGATGTTATCTTTCTGCCCCCTTGGTCAGCCAAGTGAGTCTATGGAGCTGGAATTGAGTTATACAAGCTATTTAAACAGCTGTTAAAAGATCACTGATGCTCTTAGTGAAATGTAAGCATGTGTCAAGTATAATCTTTCAGTTAATGGACTGCATGTGCTTTTAACACCTTGATTTTGTTTATGATGTGTGAACTGTTTTATCAGTTCTTTATATGAAATTAGAGAATGGGCAAACTATACATCAACAGCCTGATTGGAGAATGAACGTTCTCCAGCAGGGCATTAATGTACAAGTAATGGCACCTGACAAATGAGACTGCCGCTTCATGCAGCATTTAAAGCTGCCGTGGAACTCGGACTGCAAAAAAAACAAACAGCCACCATTAATTTATGCTCACTAAGCAGCAGTTCTGCAAGCATAACATGTAAAACAAAAATAAAAAAAGAGAGACTGTGTGTGTGTGTGTGTGTGTGTGTGTGTGTGTGTGTGTGTGTGTGTGTGTGTGTGTGTGTGTGTAGGTGTGTGTGTGAGAGAGAGAGATTGAGAGAGTGTGAGAGAAAGAGAGTGGTCTTGTGTGACTGAATGCGTGTGTGAAAGCAGAGGTATGTGTGTGTGTGTGTGTGTGTGTGTGTGTGTGTGTGTGTGTGTGTGTGTGTGTGTGTGTGTGTGTGTGTAGGTGTGTGTGTGAGAGAGAGAGAGATTGAGAGAGTGTGAGAGAAAGCGAGAGTGGTCTTGTGTGACTGAATGCGTGTGTGTGAAAGCAGAGGTATGTGTGTGTGTGTGTGTGTGTGTGTGTGTGTGTGTGTGTGTGTGTGTGTGTGTGTGTGTGTGTGTGTGTGAGAGAGAGAGAGAGATTGAGAGAGTGTGAGAGAAAGCGAGAGTGGTCTTGTGTGACTGAATGCGTGTGTGTGAAAGCAGAGGTATGTGTGTGTGTGTGTGTGTGTGTGGGTGTGTGTGTGAGAGAGAGAGAGTGAAGAGTGAGAGCGATCTTGTGTGACTGAATGCGTGCATGAAAGCAGTGGAGAGACTGTGAGAGATTGAGAAAGGATGAAACCGATCTTGTGTGAGTGAATGTGTGTATGATAGCAGAGGAGACTGTGTGTGTGTGTGTGTGTGTGTGTGTGTGTGTGTGTGTGTGTGTCTGTGAGACACAGAAAAACTCAGCAGTTTTTACAGAGATTTAACACTGGTTCTGACCTATGTCATGCTAAGCAATCGTTGCAGCAATTGCCCACAGCTGTGCCTTCATTTTTTTTGTCTTTGCCGGTGCGTACTTATACCAATACTCATTCCAGTTAGTTAATGCCACCTTTGACTCTAGAGTAATTAGCACAGGCAGAATAAAGTAACCAGAAATGATTGTACAGCTGGAGAAATACAAGATATCAAAGTAGATTATGGCAGGTCAGTCCACAACGCTGTACAAACATCAACATTTCTGGCATCCTATACTGCTGACCTTAGAGTCAAACTTTAACCAGAACCTCCCCCGAGAAAAGCAAACAGGAATACATCAAAGAAACAGAACATACTCTATACAAACTTAACCAGTTAGAAGCCGCAACAATTTTTTTTAACCTAGTGTGTTCACACTTGATCATTATTGCTACCTGTTACAGAAGTGGTGGACATCACCTAATATCTGAGTTTCTGTTCACCCTGTCTTACTTTCTTTGACATTGTAGGACTGGGGGGTGAGGGCATGCAGTAAATCCAAGCCATAAGATGAATAATTTCCTGGGGATTCAAATTTTGTTGTCTACCTAGACATTTCAACACTACAGACGTCCTGAAAACACTAATCTGTAAAACAAAGCAGGTCACCCCTACCTTTTTCCCAAGAGGACTAATGTCCAAGAAGAAGGTGAGCTCTGAATAATTTAAATAGCAAAAGACTATACGTGTAATTGCTATTTTTAAAGATGTTGTTGGGATGTCTGGGATTTACACCAATCCCAACAAAGCCTCAAGAAAAACTGATAACCTCCAAGGAGAATCTGTTTTTTATTTTTTTTCTATCCTGTCTTTCCAGTGAACAGGAGTGATTCTAGTCACTTAGAAACTCATTTAACTATCCCAGTTCTGCGACTAAACTCAAGTTGTCAAATGCAAGATAATATAAGTAAGCATTTTAACTGCTTTAAATTCGTCACTGATTATTCATGTGGTCACAAGCCCAAAAGTATTTGATTTAGTTGCTGCATTTTCATCCGTAGATAAATGCAACATGAGTGCTTGACCGCAGTGTTATCGAAAGTTAGCAGATGAATTCATTTATTTGTTTCCCAGAAAGTAAAGTAAGCCTACTTGGACACCCACGTTTTTTTTGCTTCACTCAGCCCTAAATGGCAAGGGTAAATACAGCATATATGAAAAATATTAGAGTAGCTACTTATGTGGAAGAAAACCAGAGTATCTAGAGAAAACCCTTACAGACACATGGAAATACAGCACAGACAATGACCAGAGACTAGGACTCTGGAAATGTGAACCAGAACCCTTAACCTATAAGGTACAGACTACATTGCACAGAGATCTCAGTACAAGTAATATGTAAAATCATTTATATGTAAGTATAATATATAAAAATTCATTCTGATTGTAATTGATGTGCAGATTGAGCAGTGTCGCCACACTTTAGAATATAATTATTTATGCAAATGCAACAAATGAAAGCTTCCGAATTAAGCTCTGTAGGCTCTCTGTTGTGGGTGTGGCTGGAAAATTGTTGTCATGTGTTTTGACAACATGCTATCAGCTGGGTCTGCTACATCTGAAAGTAGTCTGAAGAGATGATGTACAATGCAGCCAAAGCACGTGCCAGAAACTATTTTTCTTTTTTCGATTTTTTTTTTTTTTATACAAGAGTGCTTCAGAGCCTGTAGTATGCCATAACTATAAGGTGCAAAGGATAACAGCTGGAAGGTTTAATGTGAAGTTGGTATCATCTTTCCTGGTACTTGTACTTTTGAAGTAGTCCTTAAGAGACAGCAAGTTTTAGTAGCCATTGTAAAGTGTGTTCTTGCTGACAAGTGATATGAAATCAGGCCACTGTACATTGTGACAGTCACATGAGCAGTGATATGAAAAGTACTGTCTTTGCATCATCACATAGCCTTATAGATCTGATATGTCTCACAGGAGTTGCATGGAGGCAGTCACACCTAACCTAATAAATATTGGCATAAATCATGTAAAAGACTAGTGTTTAACCTCTCATACATCCGGGCTACCTAGATAAAAGAGACTCAGATGGCATACACTGAAATGCCTGACTAATAAAAAGTTCTCAGTAGACCTACATGAGCAATGAAAAGGTTTCAGAGAGCCCGTACAGGAAAGAAAATGGTCCAGTAGGCTTACATGGGCAATAAAAAGGTTCCAATGGGTCTTCGTAATTGATACAATTTTTAATAAGGATGCACGTTTCATATTCTGCTGTTGCTTTGTTCTGTGTGTGTGTGTGTGTGTGTGTGTGTGTGTGTGCGCGCGCACATTTTACTTTTGTTACATTGTATGCTGAAGCTCTTCACATGCTGCTGAATACTTGAAGAGATTACAATTACCAGAGTTAAAAGAAGTCTTGTATTACTAATAACATAATCCTTCACAGTATAGCTACTTGTTAACAAATTCCCTAAACCATGTGCCCAACAATGTGCAGATCAAAGCTTTACTCCTTAATGCAGTCATGAGTGTCGGGGCTGAATCTGTCCTGTTCAAGCTACGTTCTGTCTGTGTCAAATTACAGATCTGCTAATAAATTCATTCACCATTGTATGAAGTGTTAATGTTTATGTGATTGTGAACTTTGTCCTAAAGAAATCTTAATGTCCATCAACACTTCATATTTTGTTTTAGAGTTGTAGAGTTATATTAAACCTATAAGTCTGAATAAAACTGCATTTTTTTCCATATTTTGGCCCTTTTTATGTCAGTCCCCATTGACCTGATTCACAGCTCACATTATCTGCAGATATGCTTCCTCACTTTCTACGCACACATTGCACACCTTCTGTATATTCTGGCAAGACAGCCAAGCATGTCCCCGATTCTGCTCCTGTCTCCCTTATATGATACAGATTCCTCAGTTACCATTGCTCTTCACCTCCTCATTGCCATCCTCTGGAAAACTTATAACAGCTGATTAGAAATTCTTGAACCAACTCATCAGATCTTCAAAGATCTTAGTATTTACTTACACGGTTCTATTGGCATACTCTGTTATGCGTTTTGAAAGCTAAAATTAACAAAGGTAGCATGCGTTTTGAAAGCTAAAATTAACAAAGGTAGCATATTTCTGCAGCTTAGTACGAATGGCCTTTTCTAATTATTATAGATGGATGGTAATATATTGTTTATCTCCCCAAGGTCTGCGTGTGACTAAAAAAGTTACTGTGATCATATCAATCTGGATAACAAATGTTACGTATGTATAAATAAATAAATGCACACATACATACACAAGACAAGATGAATAAATATTTTCTTTACTTTCTGTTTTGTCTTCATACATTAAATTACTCCTTTCTCTCTTAATTTAACAGGCTATACCCATACATCTGGAAAGAGACATATTATATTTATGTATCATGTAAAATAATTTTATTATGGCATGAAAGTACACAACTTTCATCTACACTCTCAGAATACTTTCTGTGTGGATTGGGCTTTATTTTCTTTTTTCCTGCTCACAGCTTCCCAACCTCTCCTCATTCACTGGGCCTAATGGATCTAACGTAGACTTCCCTGGGCTCTACCCAGTGTGCGTCCTTGGCCAGCGAGGAGATCGAGGGCACTATTGTAGCATCATACTGCTTCCATAGAGTGTGCCCTAACCCCTGTCATTCCACAGTCGATACCTTTGGGAGATCTATGCGAGCTTCCACACATTCCTAACAGGCATACCACTTATGCAACACAGAACTTGTCAGCCTCTTAACACTGCTTATTGCAGTGAGCCTTGGCTGCCTCCTTCCCCCAATGATGGCTGAGCCAATATTTGCTGCTCACTGTCAGCACTTGTGCTGCTAATTGAGTATGGGTCAGCTGGGATGCAATAAATGCTTTATCCCACTGTGTCTAGGGACCTCCAGACTCTAGTCAGCCATGAGTGCATAGAAGTTCATTTTATGTCACAAAGATGGACATTATTTTTTTAAGTGTTCAGTGTGTCTTGAAGTGTATTGCCACAGTTCATACATGCATCATGGCATTTGGTAGATTATGGGTCATCTTGCATTGTCCACAAAACATTCTTATTCCATTGGTCCATTTTTTTTTAAATAAAATGCTTTGTAAAAATGTTATTAATCAATGGGTCACAAAAATCTACTATGTTGCTTGTTGATGCTAGGCTAGACCTATCATGGAGGTGTATCCACAAGCTTTAATTGATGCATTCCATTCAATATATGCCCAGTATTAATCCATTAAATTCTGTAGATACATTCCCACAGTAATAATCCATTACATGTTGTGGATACATTCCCACAGTAGTAATTCATTATATGCTACCTTTCAACTGCACAGATTTTTGCAGAATGTCCAGATTTTTGCCTAATATTTTTAGGCCGTTTTTCATAAAATTGTGGTTTCCTGGCAAATTAGTGGCAAATCATGAGAAGTTAGAAAGTAATGACAGACATTTTAGTTTTGGAATTCATGCCCTTCAGAAAATTCATGCTAATGCAGATCCTGTTATTTTATCAATTTTCTAACTTTGTAAGAGCAAAATTTAAAAATTCTCCCTATTTTTGGGCCTTTGTCCCACTTATACTTATGGCTTTGCCCAGATTTCTTGCTTTAAGAGGTTGAGAGGTATGATTCCCACAGTAGCCTTACCACAGTAGTAATCCATCCATTAAATTCTGTGGATGGCTTCCCTCAATAGCCCTACACTGATTTTACCCTGGAATAAGTTCTGCTGACATCAGCACAGGGAAAATGCTTTTTTACAAAGATTTTATTAATGTTAGGAGGGAAACTACATCACATGTCATGGTGCAAAATTAAGTGACAGACCTGTGTCAAAAACACTTAGTATTTTTAAAACTTAGGAAAAAAATAATTGCTAATACTTATTTAAGAAATTTAGTTGAAGAGAATGAGGGTGGTATTCATACTTCAGCAGTGAAGCAGATAAGCGTCTGGTACCCCCTGCCCAATGCTCATCTCATTGTCTCAGCCAGTCTTTGACCACTTACCAGTTAGTGTTGAATTAAAAGACCTTTTCCCCACCAAGATGGAACAGTAAGTCTGTGTGACACATAGTAGGAATCATGCAAGAATAGTCTGTGAATCATAAAGCAGCTATTAGGAAGACGAATCTTTGTGTTCATAATAAAAAAAGCATTTTTAGCTTAAATGAGGATGGAACCAACTATACTAGCCAGGAATGAAAAAAAATGTTTCTGAGACTTCAAAGTATAGTGATAAGGACTTGTTGACATTATCTTCACATTTTATCAGCATGCCCGAGTCATCTAACCAATCTGTAGCTGTGCTGAGTGACAGGTGTTTTTGTCAATACCGCTCAGTCTTTTTAAGGCATAAAAACATTGCTTAGGGCAGCTTGTATGGAGCAGCTCAAGAATGCCAGAACTAAACTACAGTAAAAAAAAAGTTGCATTGGAGAATGTGTGTATCCATGTGTTGGGGGTTATGCTACAGTAGCAAAGGCTACAGTTCCTGATGCAATGATGGGGTACACACAATGAGCCAAGGGAATTTTCCCATTATAGTCTCTGTTTGTGTTACTTCTGCAGTTATCTTGTCTTCACCATTCACAAATGTCACGCATGATGGTATAATTTACAAAAACAGGTCTACCTTAAACATGTCCTCTACTTAAAACACACACAAAAAAAAAATTAGTTAATTCTGAAACATCATAATCTCCCTTTGTCTTTGTTGCTTGTTGTTTATACCACAAAAATTAAAACAGAAAAGAAACAATGATTACACAAACAATGCTCAGTCAGGCAAAATTAGTTTAAAGTTCGGTAGTGGACATGTTAAATATCAAGATATTTTAAACAGTATATGAAGGCAAACTGAAAACTTTGTAACACCTGTATAAACCGTAACCTCATTTACTTGTCTAAGTACGAAGTCCACTCTTTGGGGGTAAAAACAGCCTAGAAACTAGAATTCTTGACTCAGTTTTACAGTCACACTTCAACTTTGTGTGTTCTATTAAAATGCAGTTCTGTGACCCTGATGAGAGAAGCCAAGTATACAGTTTAATGGAAGTATATATGCTGCATTCATATGAAAAAAAGTTACTTCTGAAAGTTTTTATGGGGTGGGGAATACATAAAGCAAACAGTATTTATTTTAAAAAGTTTAATAAACTGAAATATAAAACTCAAATAATCTATAGTATGATAAAGTTAAAAAGTAACAGACCATCAAATAACTTCAGTCATGACAGTATGTGGATAAACTGATTAAGATAAAATAAACATTTAATTTACTGACATAAATGTTTAAGAAGAAGAATCAGTAATATTATCCTCTAACCTTTGCATACTAGATTTTCTTGAATTTATTTTTTCTGAAATGTGTGACCTGGAAAATATCATGTCAACATAATTGATAAAAAAAATGGCTCCTTAATTTAAACTAGTTCTAGATACTTTAACATCTAGCATTAATAAATTAACACTTTGGAGATACATACCAGTAAAGTTGCAAGTGTCAGGAAGCAGGAATATCCAGAGAATAAAACTGAGAACTGATCACACTGTTCGTGATCAGTGACCATTTTCCTTTAAACTGTGCTCTTGGCTTTAGGAACAGCCCACCTTCCACCTATCCTATCCAGAGCCTACCATTCCAGACGTCACAAACCTTTAATCAGAATTAGTCAATAAACAAGAAAACTTCCAGACTGAGCACATGTACAGCATTTCATAATTCTGTAGTGTGCATCTTTATTGAATAAGATAACACTGTAAATAAATATCTAAATACCTTTTCATAACATACATTAATACTGTGGAAGAATAATTTTCAATTTGCACACACACACACTTTGTGATGTCGGTGATTCAACAGGTTGCATACTGCTTAGGTCTGTAAAGATAAGTGTGGTGACAGAACCTTCAGGCACTGGATTCTTATCACTTGTATTTATATTTGAGTACTAGCTTTATAGTGTTGCATTTACCAGATAATGCTGATGTCCTATTTGTCTGATCTTGGAGTAATCCATGCGGTCAGGTAAATTTAAAGATACAATAGCACACACACACACACACACACACACACATATATATATATATATATATATATATATATATAGTTACTTGAAAACAGAAATCCTGCAGTGCATATGGCAAATACTTCGCTAAGTGGAAAACTTGCAGTTTTGGTGCAATGGTCAGTGATATTTAGAGATGCATGCGACAGGTGAGAAAGAGTTTATTAAAAGAGTATATGTTAATTTATTTGAGGGTGGAGGTTAGATTGCATAATGGTGGTGTGAAATTTATATGCAAGGGAAGACCGAGACTTGAATAGGGTGCAGAAGGATGGAGAAAAGTGGTATATATTCATTCTAGAGAGTAAGCTGTGTTTGAAAGTTTGTGTAAGAATGGAGGAAAGAAGAGCAAAAGGTGAAATATAATGAAGAGATAAATGAAGAGAAGATGTAGCAGGGGGCACAGAGAGAGTATAGGGACAGGAACAAATGTAAGTGAGGAAGGTGTGAGAGTCTGAGCTAATATTGTGTAAAATAAGTCAGTGGGTTTGTGTAGAACAGCACAGGAGAATTAGTGCAGGCAGAAGGAGCTTTATTTATGCTATCCAGGAGATACACATGAACAAAGCCATGACTCAGACAAGTGGAGTTACTGAGTTACAACACATCAGATGCGCTGATGAAGTCTGTATGTTTACTGTTGGATGAAAGCACTTAACATTAAAAAATTGTTTTTACAATTTTACTGACAAGTGGAATCTCATTTCTTTTTTGAATTGTGGTATGATAGTGATCCACAAGATTGTGTTTTTTTTTATTTTTATTTTTTTTTTTACGTGTCTGTGTCAGGCTTGTTGTTGGTTAACTAGGAGTTACTGAATCTCAAACATTTTTAACAAGGTGATGCATTTAGAGCAGTGTTTTTTTTTTTTTTTTATAAACCATAAAGTAGTCCAGTGTTTTGACCAAAATAGTTTTCTTTTGCTTAGTGTTATAAATTAGACCTTTGTTTAAAGACTATATAATGCAGGTGGGGTTGGCAGGCAAAAATATACTGTAACATTTCTAAGTCTGTTTAAATCAAGAGACCTTAGTCATTATCTATTAGAACAGCCACTTTGCATCTTGTCAGTCTTCTATTCCAAGTATTAATCAGTTTATAAAAATAGCAGTAGTCATTCAGGCTATTGTGTCTTGTCATAAATTATACACAGGTGAAAGAGATGGTTGCTTGACTTCCTCATAACTAAAGTCTGATATTGCCACCACAGTTACATCACAGCAAAAGTAACAATTTTTATTTTCCCTTTTTGCTGCAAATTAACTTTTCACCTTAAGAAACCATAGTGCCATATCAAACACAATGAAAAAAATCCTGTCTCATTTTAGTGGTGTCTTTTTTATTGGACTTCAAATCCATTAATGGCAGAATGTCAAAAAAAAAAATATCAGTTTATTATCAGCTTACAATTTTTTTCACCTGGCAAACAGTACAAAGAAATATTGCTTCTGTTGTTTCATCTATTCTTCTTCCAACTGTCACTTGGAAAAAAAATCTGCTTTACCAATGGCTATAATAAGACAAATGACTTATTTTTATATGTTACCAATGGACCAATTATTCATAATTAATATAGCACACATGGTTTTGAATCATCTGTGTGTGCATTCACAGTATCTTTTCTGTTATGCATTAATTTGTCATTAGGGTGGTAATTACCATGTGACTCGGGCAAAAGTTTACCTTTGCTTTTAAGTAAGTTATGAACGTTAGATTCAGGTGCATTCAGTTGTACAGCCAGTTCTTAGACTTGTACAGCCTTGTGTTCAGCATGGGAAAGCAGCTTTATTTTAGTACTGAGGGAATAACTTTGTCTTATGCCACTGACTGCCATCTCTCTCTGTTATAGCCAATTTTCCTTTATTTATTTATCAGTTGAGACCATTAATATAATAGTATTTTCATAGGATTCTAAGGAGCTTCAAGGCAATTTAATCTCACAACCATTAACTCCTTGCCAATACTCACCCTCAGGCTTTATCCCATTCCTCAAAAATGGCTACGCCAGCCACTTCCCAGATGGCTGCAAATTGAGAAACAGCTTAATTCTAGCTCTCCCAGTGTGAAAACATAAATTCAGCAGAGAAGGACAGTAGATTTTTGTATTTCTGGGTAAATTTCAGTAACTGGCTAGTAAGTGCACTGCCTGGATACTGGGAAAAATACAGAAGACCTGAAAGAAATTCAGCTACAAAATATGAGGAAAAAACACTGACTGGGAAAAGTTCTGCAGCTGTTCAGCAAAAAGCAGTGACACTTCCAGTAACCTAGAGAAAAGTATAAAATAACTGCATACAGACCTGGTTAAAATAAATGAAACACTGATGGAGTAAATCTACTCAAATAACAAAAGGCTGGATAAAATGGAAGAAGCTTTAAACAGATATTAGATTAGGTGGTAAAACTGCAAAAATCAGAGGTCAAAATGAAGAAAAGGATGGCTGAATACGAAACTGCTCAAGAATAGATGCTTCAAAAATGATAGAATTAGAGGACAGAGCACACAGGGAAAACCTGAGATTTTCAGCTATACCAGAGAAGCTGGGAGGAATAGACTGTATTAATTTTATGAAAGGACAAATAAACAACTGGACTGGTATTCCACAGCAGAAGTTGTTAGTTGAAAGAGCACATCATGTGTAGGCTCCAAACTTGGCTATGAGAAAGTAACTTAGACCTTTAATAGTAAAGTTGCAGTCTTACTAGTAGAAGACATTAATTCTGACAAAACTGTGGCAGAAGGAAAAAGTACTAAAAGTGGGAGACAGCAGTATGTTTGGGGAGAGTCATTGCTCATTGTACACCAGGCAAAAGAGGAGCAAATGTGTTCCACTATTTTTTATATTTTTCCCCTAACAGATTTGTCTGTTTTTCAATTGATTTGTACAGGTTATAGGTTACATTAAAGGTGGAAAGAGTTTTGAAATTATTTATTGTGGTCTGATATTTTTATCTCACAAAACCTGGCATTTTAACAGGGGTGTGTAAACTTTTTGTGTAACTGTGTGTGTGTGTGTGTGTGTGTGTGTGTGTGTGTGTGTGTATATATATATATATATATATATATATATATACACATATAAACACATACATAGTGTGTGTTTTACATGACACTGTAAAACTGAGTGAACTAAAACTTCAATTTTTTATATTAAGTTTAAGAAAAATAAGCAGTTATTTGACCTTCACAAGGTTCTTACATACTAAGTACAACCAATGTAACATGTCAGTTTCTTGGCCAGCCTTCTAAGCCTTGTGTACCAGTTTACAGCAACTTTAACAATGTATTAACCTGAACAGCAGCTTGTTGTAGATATTCCTCTAATGAGGGGTTTGATCATTCTAAACAATGTCCTTATAATTTCAGAATCTCTGTAATAGCTGTCAGCAATACTGAGTCCATACTAAGAAGGTGGTTCTGACTCAACACTCTTAAGTAGTACTTATGAAGTAGAAAACTTTAGCAGCTTAGCTTCTTCAGACCCATATTACTACTTAAAGGTGCTGTACTGCTACTGTAGATCTGAATATATAAACTTCAGTACAATATAATTTATTTATTTTGCCTGGCATATCACCAAGATCATGAAATCAGGTAAATTACTTTCAATCAAAAACCACAAGAATCAGAAGGCCAGTGAACCAAATAAAACAAAACAAAAAAGAATCACAGAAATAAAATCTCTTAGCACCTTGACTGTTAAGCCTTTACAGAGTATACTTCCATCTACCCAAAGATCCTTTAAATATGCATTTCAATTACACAATTACATGAGTAATCAATTAGAATTAATTAAACATCTATTACAGAAAACATTTCCAGCTGCATTCTTTATTAAGACCTTTGGGGGATAAAGTGCCGAATTTCAAAATAAAAATCAATTCCTGCCTTCTCAATTTGATTTTTATATCACCTGTACCAAAGTATTCATTGTTCACCTGTTCCAAAATAGTTGCTTGTAGATCCAATGGGCTGCCATTATGATACCTCTGAAAATAGAGGGCTATAGGGCTTTCAGGTCTATACTGCTTTGTCAAAATTTAAAAATTTCAAAACTGATATGGCCAGCACCATATCATCAAAGTTTTGAAACATCGAACTTTTTAACAGAAATCTCCGTAAGGGAAGATTTCCCTTTACTGCACTGTAGTGCGATCTCGGAGTTGGTATATTTAAGTACCGGGGGGTGTGGGGGTGCAGGGTGGCTTACCCCCCTGCTTGAAATTAGAGGTAAGTTATTTTCTTGTTTTTTTTTTTTTTTTTACATATTCAATGTTTCAAAACATTGATAATATGGTCTTGACCATATCAGATTCGATGTTTTGAAGCTTCGATTATGTGATATAGATGTGGGCTTTCCACCTTTCCTTTTTTAATATCTCTAATATGTTCTTTCAATCTTGTTGAAGTTTCTTTTACTTTACCCTATATAAAATTTCTTACATGGACACCTCAACCCTTACATCACCCCTTCAATTGTACAATCAAAAACACCTTTTACTTGAAACTTTTCCATTAATCTCTGAAAAACTATTTACTATAAATTCACAATATGTGCACTTTTCACAATGGAAAGTGCCTTTTAGCTCTAACTCTTCATTCCTCTTCACCTCAGGAAGACTAAGCCTTCCATGTAATACCATGTCTTTATTACTTCTGCCTCTCCTAAATGGGATATGGGGGTTGATTACCACTATTAAAATTCAAATTCCTATATTTCCCCAATAATCCCAATAACATCTAATAAGACTAATCAGTCTCTCAGAAAATAAGGTATATTTTGTTACAAAAAATATCTGTTCCTGCATTTCATTTACAATTCCCTCCCTTGTCATTCCTTTACTACCACTTTGAACATAACCCTTTTTGCCTTTAAATACTTTTTTAATACCTTTACTTATAATATTTCCTTCATATCTCCTATTCATAAACACCTAGATAGCCTTTCCTATTTCTTGTTGACACTCATTTTCATCACTATACAACCTTTTTATTCTCAAAAATTCATTAAAAGGTATTGATTTTAGGGTGTGAGGGGGGTGGCAACCTTGTCCATGTAAGATATGATTGTACTGCTCAAATTTTCTAAAAATCTTTGTCTTTATCATGCCTTCATTTAAGCCCTCTAACATAATATCTAAAAAGTTTACTTTTTTACTGAATTGTAGGCCATCAAAACAAATTCCAAATTTATTCTTATGCAGATTTTGTATAAATTCACCCACATTTTCATATCCCCCTTTACAAATAAAAATGAAATCGTCTATAAATCTGAAATAATTTATAACATATTTCTTTAAAAAAATCTGAAGTATAAATATAAAGACATTCGAATAGGCCCATAAATAAGTTAGCATACATGGGGGCAAAAACTGTCCCATGGCCGTACCCTGAAGCTGTTTGTATATCTGCTCATTGAATTCAAATATATTGTTATTTAAACAAAACATAACCAATTCTAAAATGTAATGTCTTTTTGGAGTATCCCCCAAGACATATATTAATGGTTCCATGCTATGTGCATGTTTGATACTTGTATACAAACTCACCACATCTACAGCTATAAAGTACATATTACTAGTCCACTTTATGTTTTTTATTTTTTCCATAAAATCAAACACATCTCTAATATACAATGACAGCTTTACTTCGGTCAATAAATAATTGTGTAGAAAACATGACAAATTGTGGGTAAAATAACCACGAGCTGATAGATTAGGGCGGCCTGCTGGGTCATGTAAACTCTTATGAATTTTTGGTACACACACAAAAAAAAAGCCATGGTACAATTTTTACTACTAAATCTGTATTGCACATCCTCAAAAGAAAAATACCTCCATCTCAGACCTTTATTCAACATTTCCTTATAGTAATCCAATGCCTTACTGAAGATTTCTAACTCTACTGTTTCATATACTTCATTGTTATTTAGATGCTCATAGCAAATCCTAAGTACTGGGTAAAATGTAAAACCACTAACTTGCCTTCTTTGTTTGCCCATTTAATTACTAACTCCCTATTTTGACTTAAACCTAGCAGACTTTGCAATTCTCTTTTATTCAGATTATATTGAATCCGATCCCTCGTTCTA
This sequence comes from Protopterus annectens, assembly GCF_019279795.1. NCBI lineage: Eukaryota > Metazoa > Chordata > Ceratodontiformes > Protopteridae > Protopterus > Protopterus annectens. Next base: position 816,012,617 of record NC_056739.1, read on the forward strand.
TTAAATAATTTCAATTCTTTTTCCACATTATAGTTTAATAATGAGGAGAATTGTTGTATCATATCATTATTAAAAAGGGGTATAAAGTCACTTTTCTATTATACCTTCCTTATTAAGATTATAATAGGCATTGGATTCTGGTCCTGAACTGCACAAAAAGAAACTCTCGTCACTGGAATCAGATTCATTGTTATTATACAAAATGTAATAAATAATAATACATTAGAAATTACTTTATTTTGTATTTTTTAACCGAGTTTGCCTAAGTGGGCATGGGAAACCATTTCCAGCACAGGCCTGTTAAGTAAAGCTCCATATGACAGATATTTCATGTGTTTTAATTCTCAAATCTAGTTAAGTATGAATTTACCCTCACCCTTTCTTATTTTTGTAATTGTGAAAGTGTTATCATTACCATTCTGTTTATGAATTCCTATTACTCAGTGAGTATTGGTGTATCGTTATTCTTTCCCATTTGTGTAATTACAGATTACTTTTTTGTCAGTCATGGCAGAATTGTTCTCATTGCCTCTCTTTCAACAGATCTATGGCATTTCTTTATCTGGGACTAACAGTAAATAAGAAGTTGGAGCTGAATTTCTGAGATATAAATCATCAGCTGTGGTTTGAAAATTCCCACATGCTGTAGGTATTTATCATTCTTCTAAATCAAAATATACCAGTGTGAATTTTTGGAATTGTCACATTTCTCATGAGAAGTTACAGTTCAGACCACATGCTGCACTTTCTGAATGCCCTAAGGATATCTTAGACTTATGGCTAAACTCTAATTGCTTAACAAAACATGAAATTAATGGCTTATAGACTACAGGCCATAATCCAATAGTACATTATCTGTTTTACCATATCTAGGAAAATAAATTTCAGTATTGTGATGGTACTACAGCTGGTAGTTTCATGCAACCATACTACTTATGGATTTTTAGTAATACATACATACAAATATTTCAAGCACTGGCACTAATGCCCTAGCTTGCCAATTTACTGAAACACCTTTTCCCATAATGTGTCCAGCCTGTTCTTAAAAATATCTAAATTAGTACTTGCTTTAATGCCGTTTAGTAGTCTGTTCCATGCATCAGCTGCTCTCTCAGAGAACCAATTAGTACACTTCTCATTCCTATAGAAACTTCTACATAGGTTGTCTGATTATTCTGTGCTACTTTTTGATAACTCCAAACATTCCCAGAGGTAGTTGTCCCTAAATGCCCTATATACCTGAATAAGATCTCCTCTTTGATATCTATAAGAGACACTGTACAAGTTCAGATATTTTAATGCTTCACAATAACTTAAATTTTCATGCCTTTAGTATATTTCCCCTGTACTTTTTCCAGTTTACTCACACTTGTTCTCTTACAAGGTTTCCATACTCAAGTTTGAGTCTAGTGTAACTAACAAACAATGACTTCATCATTTCTGATTTCCTAGACTTTATAAATCTTTTTATACAACCTATAGTTGTATAACTATCATTAACCAATCAGTTGATATAATTAGAAAAACTCATAGCTGGATCTAGCTGTATAGCCAGGTGATCCCATGGTGTAGCAATCTCCTTTCTTGGTAATTTAATATGGATGACCTGCTTAGAAACTGCTTAACAATAGCACTAGTGTAGAAAGGGGGAATCACTGGAAAGGCAGGTAGAAATGCATGTAGTTTGAGGTATAAACTAAGCCAGTTTTGTAAAGGTCTGACAGGTATTCCTGACAGTAACCACTTTTGTCTTGTTTAGAGCAAGGTTTTAGAATTGGTACCAGGAGAAAATCTTTAACATTTAGGTACGCAGGATATTCCTGTTTAGTTTCCTTGCCTTCTTTAAAATTGCTTAGCACACCTTCACAGTACATGTGCCTACCAGAATTAGTAAGAAATGATCTGAGCCATCAACCAGTGTCCAGTTTGAAGCATAAGAGAGACCTGAAGAACTTTGAACCAGGAGATCTGTTCAGTGAGGTAGTGGTTTTCATTTTTCTCTTGCCAAACTGTTCAGTAGGAGGAACCAGTGCTGTGCTGGCCAAAAGGAGGCAATTAGAATCACTTCTATCTTTTTCTCCTTTGTTTTTAGTACCCAAGGATCAACAGTACTGGAGGGAATGTATAAAGTAACAGACATCCAAATCAGGGAGAAGGCATCCATCTTCCAAACTTGCAGCTGAACTTTCTCAGTTGCCTGTTGAGTTGAGAGTCAAAAGGTCTATTTATGGTACATTCCACATCTTGGTCATATTCAGAAAGACATCCCTGTATAGCATCCACTAGTGGGGTGTCTGCTAGAGATCTTCTCAGCTTCCTTTCCATAATATTTTGTTGTGAGGGAATGGAGTAACTTCCAGATGCCCTTCCATATCACTGGTACAGTTTTCTTTACATAAGGGATCTCCTGCCAAGGATAGTCCAACATCCGGTCAGTATATCAAAGCCTTTATCTCTTATAGACACTGTACATGACACATATCCTCCTCATGTAAAGCATAGGCCATAAAGGTAACATACGGATGCAAATACTCAGAACTTCTTTGCCACCGGTCCTTATGCCATTATCAAATGTTGGCCCGAATACCCTTCTGGTGTGACGGTTACCAAGCCTTTTTCAGATAAATGCCCTGTTGGGATTTCTTCTGTTCTTTTTTCAAATTTGTATGGCATTTGTGTTCATGTCATCCAGGAAGGGAAAATGTCAGTGTGGAAGGCAGTTTCCCAATTAAGACCATAACGACTATTGTCTTTTTTGCTTGAGTGCTTCCCATGACCATATGCAGTGCTCTATCTGCCATGCATTTGTCCCAGGACCGTATGTAGTCATTTATCCTCTTTGTTCATTTATTTTGAGAACCAATGGTTTAAGCTGTTGGCTTGGGGTGCTATGGCAGAATCCTCCCATCTCGAGGGCCAGCCACATGTGAAGAAGGCCAAAAAGATTAGGCCTTATCCAGTTACTGTCCAGCCTCCACCAGACATCTCTCTGGAAACTGGTGGAAGCCCAGAAGACTGTCCAGTGCTTGCCTTGAATTCCTCTGCTACAACCCCGTCAGAGGCCTGCATTGGATCCAAATTGTCACATGTCCTCAGAGACTTATCCAACTTCTGCACCTGACATTGAGGGGGAACCTCAGCTGATAATATCCATGGGACAGAGGAAGATTCTTCAGATTTTAGTAAGGAAATACCTGCTGCTATTACTGAATCATGCTAAGGGTCTGAACCTCCAAGTGTCTTTAGGGCAGATGTCCCACTGAAAAAGAAGCAGAAAATGAAACATATTTCCCCTGTTGTTAAACCAGCATGAATGACAGAATTTTACTGAGGGTCTGTTTAATGCTTTAATGGCCATGAAGCCTCCTCAAGTGGTGTCTATCCCTCCCCTTAGTCTTCCATTCATGTTAAGAGGCCTAGGGAACTGGATTCATCAGATGAAGACTTGGATTCAGGAAAATAATCCCTTGCTTAATCTTCCCAAATTCCTTCCCCTCTGGACTATGGTTCAGAGGAAGAGGATTCTTTGAGTCCAGATTCCCCCTTGGAAAAAATATCCTTTGAGGATAATACTGCCCACATGATGGACTATTTTAAATGGTACTGTTCCCATGTCTCAGACATTCAAAAGAGGTATAATGAGCTCCTACAAATAGAGTCTCCAAAGACTTCAGCTGTCCCTCATGTTTTGAAACCTTTCTGGATACCTTTTCTACTGCCTTTGTAGCTCCTGACTCAGGGTCCAGCACCCAAGAAACCTGATAGGCTCCACAAGGTGCCTATGGACTGTAGGTTTTTGTATAAATGCCTTTCTGCTGACCCTTCAGTGGTCTCTCTGTTTCTTCTGATAAATCTTCTAACTTGCTGCCATCTACTAAGCTCCTTCCTTCAGATAAGGATAATCAAGCTATGGAAAGGTTGGGCAAGAAAGTTTATACTACTGCCATCCTCTCTGTTAGGCCATTAATTACCAGACCCATATGACCAGGTATGTTTTGGCCCTCCTCTCCCAAGTATCTAAGGTGGTGTCTGACTTTCCTGATTCTAATGGGAAGGCTTCTACTCTTTCCCTGCTGGAGTTCACTTTTTAGGTTGCCTGTCACTTGATAAAATCAGCTATGATACAGCTGATGCCTCTTCCATGGCTTCTTTTGGCTCATTGATGAAGTGTTATTCTTGGCTATGCCTTCAGGCTTTATCTGATGATATTAAAGCCAAGCTATTGGATGCCCCTCTGGATAACAAAAATCTCTCTGGGACAGATGCTGCTGATACAAGTCCCTCCAGGATATGTTTAAGGCCTTGCAAGAATTCATACATAATTTTGTCTCCTCTACCCCAAATTCCAAAGGAATTATCCTTCTAAGTCTGCCTTTATTTGCAGACAGACTCATCCCCCTCTTAAAGGTAAGAAGGGTTCTCGGCATGTCCCACCTGCTGAGTCCACTCTCAGACTCTTTCTTCTCAGAATTCTTTTCAGGACAGGCCTGTTTTTATTTAGGTTCATAGGTTCATAGGTTTATACTAGGCTATCTGCCCTAAGGCATTTATAAGCCTAGCCCAGAGTTGTTGTGGCTTACGCCACCCCTTATGTTAAAAAATACTGTGCCCATTAGTTTGTTGTGCCTGTTGTCTTCCCATCCCTTCAGCTGGGTCCATTTTTCTCTCCACCCTTTTCTCTCTCTTCCAAACTGGCATAAGATCTCTTCAGATTCTTTGGTGCTATTATCTGTCAGTCAATGATACTTCATGGTTTGGAAATTCCTTCTCCCCATTTCAGGCATTCCTCAACTTCCTCAAGAACAGTTTCCATATTTTCCAGAGGTTCTGCAACCCCTTTTGGTTCAGGGCACCATTCAGCTCATCTCTCCCACTCAGGTGGGGAAGAGACTTTACTCTAGAATGTTTTTAGTTGCTCAGAAGGAGGGTAAATTGAGACCAATTATGGATATTTCTCTGCTTAACACCTTTCTCAAGGTGCCTTTCTTCCAGATGTTGTCTCTTCAGACCTTGTTATCTCTCCTTCTTCTCCAGGCCTGTTTGGTTTCTCTAGACCTCAAGTATGCATACCTTCACAACCCCATTTACTCTCTTTTTAGGATGTTTTTGTTTCTCTGATTCTTCTTTGCATTTTCATTTATGTTTTCCCACTGTCCCAAAGTTATTCACCAAATGCCTTGCTGTTGTCATTGCTTTTTGCAAGATTTGGGGAATTGATAATTTTCCATGTCTCTATGACCTGCTCATTCAAGCTTCTTCAAGCAGCCTGTTGCAGGGTCTCATTATCCATTTGTCTTTTACACAGCCTGGGGTTTACCATAAACATACAGAAATCAGTCCTGATGCCTTCCCAGGATCATGTTTTTCTCTGTGCAAGCTTCAGATGGTTCCATGCTGGCATCTCTCTCTACTTCAAAGTTCTGTCTCATTTCTTCTTTCTCTGTCCTGTCTCACAGCCAGGGAATTTCTCAGGATTCTTAGATTTATGGCCTCCACTATTCCCATGCTACTTTTTGCCAGGCTCCATATGAGAAAGTTTCAATGTTACCTCAAATTGGAAATTAGTGTGGCTTCAACATTGCCTTGGAGCTCCTGGTTCTTCTTCTTCCTTTCTCAAACTTGAGCTTAAGAGACTGATTTATTAACTCTCTCTCAGTCCAGGATTTCCCTTCTAGGTTCCAATTCTCTCTCAGGAGCTGTTCATGGATGCCTTAGACTTGGGGTGGGGAGCTTCTTGTGGCCCCCTAAAGGTCCAGAGTCGCTGGCCTTCTCCTCAGAGGGCAGACCATATCAACATAAAAGAGATGAGAGCTCTGCAAACTTGTCATTCCCTCTTTTCATCCCTGGCCCCTCAAAGACTTTACAGACAACACCACTGTGAAGTGGTATGTCAATAAGCAGAGGTGCACAAGGTTCTATCTCCTTTGCAGGCTAGCTCCACAGGTCTGGCATCCAGCTATCCAGCATCAAGTGATTCTTCAGGCGGTTTACATTCTCTCAGAGCACAATCTTGTAGCAGACTCTCTACGCTGGACCAGAACACAGACTCACAAATGGTTCCTGGACATAGTCCATTAGTGGGGTATTCCTAACGCATCTTTTTGCCTCCCTTCTGAACAGTCAACTTCCTCTATTCTGTTCCAGAGTCACAAATCCTCTGATTTGGAAAGTGATGCCCTGTCTTTTCTTTGGAAGGGAATGTTTCTGTATGCTTCCCCCCTTCTTCTGTTGCCATGAGTTCTGCACAAGATCAGGTAGCACTCTCCAAATATCTTGCTGGTGACCCCCTTTTGGCTCAGACAGCATTGCTTCCCCCTTATTTCTCACTTAGCTGGGTGCAATGACCACAAATTACCTCACTGGGTGGATCTTCTCACACATGACAAGAATCTCTTAGTTATCCTTACCTGTCCATTCTTTAAATGAAACTGTGGGTGATAGGGTTTCGATTCCTTTTCAGTGCTTATTTTCTAAGGATGTGCTCCAGGTTCTGCAGGAGGTAAGAAAACCCACTACCAGAAAATTATATGTCTAAATTGAAAAGATTTTCTGTCTGGTGCCACTCTGGCCATCAGAATACCCTAACACTGGAGGTTCCACTCGTTCTCTCTTATTTGTGTGATCTGCCCCATGCTGTGTTGACATATTCTTCAGTTAATGCTCACCTATCAGCAATCTTTGGTTGTCTACCCTTGAATCCTCCTCTGGCCTCATGGTTTGAGGTCAAGCAATTTCTTAAAGGTGATGCTCATATCAGGTCTCCCAGGAAGCCTATTCTGCCGTCTTGGGACCTCAATTTTGTACTTGAGAAATTGACTCAGGCTCCTTTTCAGCCAGGTTCTTCAGCTTCCTTGCAACACTACTTGGAAGACTGTTCTGTTTTTGGCTCTTTCTTCAGCCAAGAGAGTGTCTGAACTTGAGACTTCCATGGGTATTCCTCCTTTTTTAGTTTTTCACAGAAACAGGGTGTCTCTTTGAACTAATCCTTCTTTTATGCCCAAGGTGGTCAATGATTTGTCCCTTAATCAGTCCAGTCTTCTTCCTTCCTTTTTTCCTTCTCAACAGTCTGCCAGTGAGAAGGTTCTTCACACCTTGGATTTGCATAGACAGCTTAGACATTATTTATATAAAACTAAAGCAATTCACAAGTATAAGCAATTTGTTTCTTTCTTTTCATCCCAGGACTTTGAGTTTGCCTGTTTCTAAGCAAACCATCTCTTCCTGGATTTCTAAGGCCATTTCCTTTTGTTATTCTTTTCACGGCAAATGTCTTTGTCTGTCTGTAAAGGCATATTCTACTAGGATAGTTGCCTCCTCTGGTGCCCTTTTCAAGAGTTTGGCTATCAGCTCCATCCTTAAGGCTGCTATTTAGTCATCTGTTCATACTTTTATTAAACATTAGAGATTGGATTTTGCTGTTTTTGCCAGGACTATCCTGCATGGGTTTATATAGGGCTCTTCTATGCCTTCCTCCTCACAGGCTTATTCTTAGCGCTTGTACTCTCCCTCATGTAAAGAATACTGCAACAGTGATATGGAAGGACATAGTACAGTTGTGTAAAATCTTACAATAACCGTAGATGCCCTTCTCTTCACTGTTGCAGTATTTGATCCCTCCTTCCTTCCCCTCTTTTCTAGCTCTTGCCCTGTACTTTTGTTCCCTCCTGACTGAGGAGTCCTTATTCTTTTAATTTCTCCCCTTTTTCTTTCTGGATGTACATGTTCTCTTTTGAACATAAGGGTATTCTGTTCCTCATGTGGCTTTTTAGTTTGAGTGCTTGTATCCGTATATCACCTTAATGCCCTATGCCTTATAAAGGGATTATACCTGTGACATATGACACTTATAAGACCAAAAGGCTTTGGTGTACTGGACAGACATTGGGTTAACCTTGGCAAGAAATTCCTTATGTAAAGAATACTGTAACAGTGAAGAGATACATAAGATTTTACACAAATGCACTTTCATTCAGCATGTTTAGGATGATATAGTGCCATGCCTGCCTCTGCAACTATCTCCTAGGCTGGCATGGACAGCCTACATAGCAAGTACAAACAAGTTCCTCCTTGCTTATTAATTTACCATATGATTGGGGGGCTGTCTGTTTTTACCTGGAGAATCCCCCCTGAGTTTGTTGATGACTTACAATCTAATACTATAGGCTTAAGCTTTGATGGTATACAGCTTGGCCCACAAGTGAATTTTCTGGATATTAGTTTAGATGGAGTTACAACTAGTCTCCATAGGAAATTTGAACACAGAAATGTATTTTTATATGGGAGTAGTTGTCACCCCAAACATTTCGTCAAGGTACTGCCTTATAATGAATTCTTACAAATTCATAGGCTATGTAGCCTTGATATGAGCTTTGACAGAGAGATAGCAGAAGCAGAAGATACGATTATTAAAAGAGGCTATGATGTTCAGTTGGTTAGGGAAGCTAAACAAAAAATCATGGACATGAGGTATTCTTCTAACCCTCGGGGATACTCTCACTATGCCGGTGCTAGTGGGATATATAAAGTTGGTACATGTGGAAATAAATCCACCAACACAGTTGGAAATAATGAGGACCAGAAGAAAGTTTTCTTTGTGACAATCTATAATGTTATAACTGAGGAAATAGTTAAAAAAGCATGTAGCTTGTGGCCCATGCTCCTAAGGGATAACATTTTGAACTCTATATTACCTGACTTTGTGAATATTGCATATAAAAGAGCTAGGAATGTGGCTGATATTCTGGTGCATAACCAATTTTGTTTACCAGATGTTAATGTTAGTCAGAATTTAAGCACAAATAAGGGCACTGTTCCATGTGATGGTTGTTCCGTCTGTCATTATGTAGTGAGTTCTTTTCCCTATATTAATTGTATTAAATTTACAGCTAGGTATGAATATAGTTGTAATACAGAGGGGCTAGTGTATGTGCTGAAATGTGGACGCAATAAGTTCTACATAGGGGAAACTTATAGGAGTTTTAGGGTTCGGTTACAGGAACATATTAGGGACATAAAAAATAAAAAAAACTAAAGAGTCCCCTTGGGAGCCATTTCATGACAGCACACAATTCTGATCCTGATTCCCTTAGGGGAGGTGTCCTGGAAAAACTGCAAGTTGGTATAGGTGAATGTGTGTCTTTAAAAAACAAACTTTTAAAAAAAGAAACCCTCTTGATTTTAAAGTATGGTACTTTGGAGCCTCAGGGACTCAACAAGGAATGTAATTGGAAGCGTGTGATTTAAATTGTATGCTTAATTGATTGATTATCCTGTGCAATATGCTGTATTTAAGTAAAGAGTGTTTTGTAGTGTTTTTACTCTTGGAAGGCCATGCAAGCCAAGGCGCTAAGTGTTTCATTAAATTTGCTTACTTCTTGGATTGGTGGTCTTAGTGGTATTTTATTATTTTAAAGGTGTATTTGTTGTTTTTATGGCCACTAATCCTGCAAACAATATGCCACGTCCCTTTAGGTATGATACTATTGATGGCAGCCAAAGGACTATTCAGCAGTTTGTTTTATAACTAAATGAGAGGCGCTCTAAAAATTTAGAAGCAGTTGGTACTTCTAATGTGTCTGGTACTGGTAATTTGGCTACTCTTGAAGCGGCTGTTCAGGGTCCGGCTATGGCTACTGCTTGGGAACGTTTTATGGGGGAAAGAGAACGTTGTTTTGTGAACTCTTTCCAAACTTTGGGCTCTTCTACTGTGACTGCTTTATCAGCACAGGCTGTAAATCTGAGGGAGAAGCTGGAAAATCTGCTGCAGAAGGAGGCTAGTACACATATCAACATTCTTTGTCTTTAGCGGTATGTACAGCTGAATATTACCGCGAGAGGTCTGCGACCATACAAAACACCTACAACCCCCTTTGAGGAGGACAATGCTGAGGATATGGCCTTTTGAAAGAGATGGGTACAGGCAGCTCACCAGTGTTCTACTGAATGGATACACATCCTAATTGAGAGGGATGAGTCAAAGAAGCAAAGGCTTAAAGAAGAAATCAGAATGGTGAGGGTTGAACTTGATAAACTCAACATCTGTTAAATTGACTAGTATGCTGAAGGAATAAATGGCAGACTTGTGGACTTTGAAGAATTACTAGTTGAGCGTAAAAGCTACAAAATTAAGGATTACAGTCTTGATAAAGCGTTTCTTTGGAAACGAAAAAAATAATAGATTTTTTTCATCTAGAAGCAGAAGAAATAATGGTAGTAATGATGTCAGTTGGGGGAAAAAATGTTTCTGCTTTTTCCTCAGTTTCTTTAGCTGCTTCAGAGGAGGCAGATGTGATTGCTGGAGCTGAGGGGAATGTGGAACAGTTTCCATCTCTGCCTAAAGAACAAAATTCGAAAGATATTCAGAACCACTTTTGGAATTCCAGTTCTGCCAGGACAGACTTTAACAACAGAAAATGGGGCCAGCAAAAGAACTATAATAAGAAGGGACAGTATAATAAGAAAAACGCTGGTATTAATGTATTTTGTGACAATTTACATGTGTTAAATCTGTCCAAACATGGCATTTCTGATGTGGCTATGTCTGTATTACGTCTTGGCCTTAAATTTATACCAACTGCTTTACCAATAATACATGTACTTAAAAGTGAAATCTTTTCTTTCAGTAGAAAATGGCATTTGATGTATTACTTTAAACAAGAGGGAGGGGTTGTGCCTACTGACTGTTATGAAAGTGGTGATGACGATTCTTTTCACTCATGTTTGTCATCTCGGGAAGATTTGTTTGAGAATGACTTTAATGCTTATTGCCAACTGAACACTGATGCTATCTCTGTTAAAAGCTCTTTTATTCCACCTTTTCTAAACAGCACTCTGCAAGGATATTTTGCTACACTTAATTTTGAGGTTGAACAAATGCACTGGTCTTGTAAAGAAAATAAGTACAATATATGCTTTAACTTAACTGGTGCTCTAGTTTCCTCCCACATCCCAAAGACATACTATAGGTGTATTGGACACTCTAAATTGGCCCTAGGTGTGAGTCTGTGCATGTGTGTGCCTTCTGTGGAAGGTTGGGCGCCGGGCTGGCAACTTGGCACTGAAAAACTCCACTGCCAATCATGAGCGGACAGGTGATTTGCTGTGGTGACCCCTAACCGGGAAAAGCCAAAAGAAGAAGATGCTTTAACTTAACTTAACTAAGCAGCAATGACTAGCCCTATTGGAATTTGGTAATGATAGAAGATGAGTGGTTAAACCATCTGATAAGGGCAACCAGATAGTAATCATGTATTTTACACAATATTTAGAGATGTTATAAACATTTGAATAATGTGGAAATTTATAGAAACCGTGATGTTTCTGATTGCAGTGAAGCTATTAAGGAGTACTAACTTTTGTTAGACAAAGGTCTTAGGTTAGGGTATTTTACCTCTAAGGATGTGGAAAAGTTTGGAGTAGAAAACTACTCAATGGCAGTTTTTCACTGTCTACCTAAAACACACAGATGTCTAACTAACCTTAGTAGTCGAACTATAGTGTCTGCACAGAGGTACTTTTTGAAAAACATAAGTGGGCTGCTACCTGAACATCTTAAGAAATATGTAATGAGTACAGCTTCTTATATTAGGGATAGCCAGGATTTGTTGAACAAAATAAAAGGGAAAGTTTGGAATATGAACATGTTTTGGCTCTGCCTGGATGTCAAAAGTCTTTATACTAACATTAAGCATGAAATAGGGATTCAGGCCTTGTTCCATTTTCTGGGGGACTCTCCCATGTCTCATTTTTTGATAGATTTAGTTACATTTTGCTTGAAAAATAATTGTTTTATGTTTAATGGAGACATTTTTCAGCAATTACAGGGCACTGCTATGGGGGCGGCCTTTGCCCCCATGTATGCCAATTAAGTTATGCCTAAACTTGAAGATGATTTTGTTTATAGACATAATTTTTTTAGATCAAAAGTTATTTTATATTTTAGATTTATTGATCTTATTTTTTTATGTCAAGGAAGCCAGACAGAAGCTCCTGGGTTTGTTGATGACTTACAATCTAATACTATGGGCTTAAGCTTTGATGGTATACAGCTTGGCCCACAAGTGAATTTTCTGGATATTAGCTTAAATGGATTTACAACTAATCTCCATAGGAAATTTTAACATAGAAATGTATTTTTATATGGGAGTAGTTGTCGCCCCAAACATCTGGTCAAGGTACTGCCTTATAATGAATTCTTACGAATTCATAGGCTATGCAGCCTTGATATGAGCTTTGGCAGAGAGATAGCAGAAGCAGAAGAAATGTTTATTAAAAGAGACCATGATGTTCAGTCGGTTAGGGAAGCTAAACAAAAAATCATGGGCATGAGTTATTCTTCTAACCCTCAGGGTACTCTCACTATTCCCATGCTAGTGGGATATATAAAGTTAGTACATGTAGAAATAAATCCACCAACACAGTTGGAAATAATGGGGACCAGAAGAAAGTTTTCTTAGTGACAACCTATAATGTTATAACTGAGGAAATAGTTAACAAAGCACATAGTTTGTGATCCATGCTCCTAAGGGATAACATTTTGAACTCTATATTACCTGACTTTGTGAGTATTGGATATAAAAGAGCTAGGAATGTGGCTGACATTCTGGTACATAACCAGTTTTGTTTACCAGATGTTAATTTTAGTCAGAATTTAAGCACAAATAAGGGCACTGTTCCATGTGATGGTTGTTCCATCTGTCATTATGTAGTGAGTTCTTTTCCCTGTATTAATGGTATTAAATTTACTGTTAGGTATGAATATAGCTGTAATACAGAGGGGCTAGCGTATGTGCTGAGGTGTGGATGCAATAAGTTCTACATAGGGGAAATGTGTAGGAGTTTTAGCGTCAGGTTACAGGAACATATTAGGGACATAAAAAATAAACTACAGTGTCCCCTTGGGAGCCATTTCATGACAGAACACAATTCTGATCCTGATTCCCTTAGGGGTTGTGTCCTGGAAAAACTGCAAGTTGGTAAAGGTGAATGCGTGTCTTTAAAAAACAAACTTTTAAAAAAGAAACCTTCCTGATTTTAAAGTATTGTACTTTGGAGCCTCAGGGACTCAACAAGGAATGTAATTGGAAGTATGGGATTTAAATTGTATGCTTAATTGATTGATTATTTTCTGCAATATGCTGTATTTATGTACAGAGTGTTTTGTAGTTTTTACTCTTGGAAGGCTGTGCAAGCCAAGGCGCTAAGTGTTTCATTAAATGTGCTTGCTTCTTGGATCGGTGGTCTTGGTGATATTTTATTTATTTATTTATTTATTTTTTAAGTTGTATTTGCTGTTTTTATTTGATATTTGGTCTTCCCATCCCATCGACCAGGTCCATTTTTCTCTCCTCACTTCTCTATCTCTTCCAAACTGGCATAAGATTTCTTCAGATTTTTTGGTGCTGTTATCTGTCAGGGATACTTCATGGTTTGGCAATTCCTTCTCCCCATTTCAGGCATTCCTCAACTTCCTCAAGAACAGCTTCCATATTTTCCAGAGGTTCTGCAACCCCTTTTGGTTCAGGGCACCATTCAGCTCATCCCTCCCACTCAGGTGGGGAAGAGATTTTAATCTAGAATGTTTTTAGTTGCTCAGAAGCAGCGTAAATTGAGACCAATTCTGGATATTTCCCTGCTTGACACCTTTTCAGATGTTGTCTCTTCAGACCTTGTTTCCTCTCCTTCTTATCCAGGCCTGTTTGGTTTCTCTAGACCTCGAGGATGCATATCTTCACAACCCCATTTACTCTCTTTTTAGGATGTTTTTATGTTTCACTATTTCTTTTTTGCATTTTCAGTTCTGTTTTGCCACTGTCCCAAAGTTATTCACCAAATGCCTTGCTGTTGTCATTGCTTTTTGCAAGATTTGGGGAACTGATAATTTTCCCTATCTCTACGACCTGCTCATTCAAGCTTCTTCTTCAAGCAGCCTGTTGCAGGATCTCATTATCCATTTGTTTTTTACAAAGTCAGGTTTACCATAAACATACAGAAATCAGTCCTGATGCCTTCCCAGGATCATGTTTTCCTCTGTGCAGGCTTCAGATGGTTCCATGCTGGCATCTCTCTCTGCTACCAAAGTTCTGTCTCATGTCTTCTTTCTCTGTCCTGTCTCACAGCCAGGGAATTTCTCAGGATTCTTAGATTTATGGCCTCCACTATTCCCATGCTACCTTTTGCCAGGCTCCATATGAAAATGTTTCAATGTTACCTCAAACTGGAAATTGGTGTGGCTTCAACATTGCCTTGGAGCTCCTTGTTCTTATTCTTCCTTTCTCAAACTTGAGCTTAAGAGATGGATTTATTAACTCTCTGTCAGTCCAGGACTTCCCTTCTAGGTTCCAATTCCCTCTCAGGAGCTGTTCATGGATGCCTCAGACGTGGGGTGAGGAGCTTCTTGTTGCCACCTAAAGGTCCAGAGTCTCTGGCCTTCTCCTCAGAGGGCAGACCATATCAACATAAAAGAGATGAGAGCTCTGCAAACTTGTCATTCCCTCTTTTCATCCCTGGCCCCACAAAGTCTTTATAGACAACACCACAGTGAAGTGGTATGTCAATAAGCAGGGGTGCACAAGGTTCTATCTCCTTTGCAGGCTAGCTCCTCAGGTCTGGCATCCAGCTATCCAGCATCAAGTGACTCTTCAGGCGGTTTACATTCCCTCAGAGCACAATCTTGTGGCAGACTCTTTACGCAGGTCCAGAACACAGGCTCATGAATGAATGCTTCACAGAGATGTGTTCTTGGACATAGTCCATCAGTGGGGTATTTTAATGCACATCTTTTTGCCTCCCTTCTGAACAGTCCACTTCCTCTATTCTGTTCCAGAGTCACAAATCCTCTGACTTGAAAAGTGATGCCCTGTCTTTTCTCTGGAAGGGAATGTTTCTGTATGCTTCCCCCCTTCCTCTGTTGCCACGAGTTCTGCACAAGATCAGGTAGCACTCTCCAAAACTCTTGATGATGACTCCCTTTTGGCTCAGACAGCATTGCTTCCCCCTTCTTTCTCACTTGGCTGGGTGCAATGGCCACAAATTACCTCACTGGGTGGATCTTCTCACTCAAGACAAGGGATCTCTTATCCATCCTTACCTGTCCATTCTTCAAATGAAACTGTGGGTGATAGGGTTTTGATTCCTTTTCAGTGCTTCTTTTCTAAGGATGTGCTTCAGGTTCTGTAGGTGGTAAGAAAACCCACTACCAGAAAATGATATGTCTAAATGGAAAAGATTTTCTGTCTGGCGCCTCTCTGGCCACCAGAATACCCTAACTCTGGAGGTTCCTCTGGTTCTCTCTTATTTGTGTGATCTGCCCCATGCTGTGTTGACGTATTCTTCAGTTAATGCTCACCTATCAGCAACCTTTGCTTGTCTACCCTTGAATCCTCCTCTGGCCTTATGGTTTGAGGTCAAGCAATTTCTTAAAGGTACTGCTCCCAGGAAGCCTATTCTGCCTTCTTGGGACCTCAATTTTGTACTTGAAAAATTGACGCAGGCTCCTTTTCAGCCTGCTTCTTCAGCTTCCTTGCAACACTACTTGGAAGACCATTCTGTTTTTGACTTTTTCTTCAGCCAAGAGAGTGCCTGAACTTGAGACTTTCATGGGTATTCCTCCTTTTTTAGTTTTTCACAGAGACAGGGTGCCTCTTTGAACTAATCCTTCTTTTATGCCCAAGATGGTCAATGGTTTGTCCCTTAATCAGTCCAGTCTTCTTCCTTCCTTTTTTCCTTCTCAACAGTCTGCCAGTGAGAAGGTTCTTCACACCTTGGATTTGCATAGACAGCTTAGACATTATTTATATAAAAGTAAAGCAATTCACAAGTATAAGCAATTTGTTTCTTTCTTTTCATCCAAGGACTTTGGGTTTGCCTTTTTCTAAGCAAACCATCTCTTCCTGGATTTCTAAGGCCATTTCCTTTTGTTATTCTTTTCATGGCAAATGTCTTTGTCTGTCTGTAAAGGCACATTCTACTAGGGTAGTTACCTCCTCTGGTGCCCTTTTCAAGGGTTTGGATACCAGCACCATCCTTAAGGCTGCTATTTAGTCGTCTGTTCATACTTTTATTAAACATTAGAAATTGGATTTTGCTGTTTTTGCCAGGACTATCCTGCATGGCTTTATATAGGGCTCTTCTATGCCTTCCTCTTCCCAGGCTTCTTCTTAGCTCTTGTAAAGAATACTGCAACAGTGATATGGAAGGACATAGTACAGTTGTGTAAAATCTTACTATAACCATAGATGTCCTTCTCTTCACTGTTGTAGTATTTGGTCCCTCCTTCCTTCCCCCTCTGTTCTAGCTCTTGTCCTGTACTTCTGTTGCCCTCCTGACCAAGGGGTCCTTTTAATTTCTCCCCTTTTTCTTTCTGAATGTACATGTTCTCTTTTGTCGATAAGGGTATTCTGTTCCTCCTGTGGCTTTTTAGTTCTGAGTGCTTGCATCCGTATATCACCTTAATGCCCTATGCCTTATAAAGGGTTATACCTGTGACATATGACACTTATAAGACCAAAAGGCTTTGGTGTACTGGACAGATACTGGGCTATTCTTGGCAGGAAATTCCTTATGTAAAGAATACTGTAACAGTGAAGAGATACATAAGATTTTACACAACTGCACTTTCATTCAGCATGTTTAGGATGACATAGTGCCATGCTTGCCCCTACAGCTATCTCATAGGCTGGCATGGGCAGCCTACATAGCAGGTACAAATAAGTTCCTCCTTGCTTATTCATTTACCACATGACTGGGGTGTTGTCTGTTTTTACCAGGAGACTCCCCCCCAAAAGCCTTGTGTTTCTTGAACATAAACACTTGTCATGTGAGCTTCCAAAGCTTTTTATCAGGCATGTACTTTAACCATGGACCAATCATTTCATGATAGATTATTTTACTTGACTAGTTGTAAAATAAACTATTCACATTGCTGATTTCTGCCATTAACAGTCTACAAAACCACTTTCGGAACACAGAACCCACAATTCACTCAGCCACTCATATGATGAAACGTAATGCAGAGGCAGCAGTACCTCTAGTGAGCATGGGTGTTATCATTGTGGAGTTTGCATGCTGTCCTTGTGACCATTTGGGTCTTCACTAGATACTCCGGCTTCATCCCAAACATGCTGAATGAAATGAATACAGTAAAATACAAACATGTATTTATGCAGGTACATGCACATATTTATGCACACATATAAAGATACAGATATATACACAACACATGTATTTTCTTTTTTATTTATCCTTGCCCTTATTACTAGCTGAAAAGGATCTGTTAACAACCAAATCACGTACCCAGTTAACAAACAGATAAATAAATACATCAAATGTTTTAGTATGAGTAGTTCCAAATGTCCCTACTGCTGAAGTTTATGCCAACAGATACACCTTCATTAAACACTACAATTTTGAAACACAGTTCACAGCCAAAGCAGAATTTGTCATAGCAGGTCGCCAAGTTCTGAGGTTTCTTTTCTTTCACAAGTTTTCACTGTTCAGAATTTGTT
Organism: Protopterus annectens; assembly: GCF_019279795.1. Classification (NCBI taxonomy): domain Eukaryota; kingdom Metazoa; phylum Chordata; order Ceratodontiformes; family Protopteridae; genus Protopterus; species Protopterus annectens. The sequence continues at coordinate 816,030,121 of NC_056739.1, forward strand.
AACATGTAAGAACCTGTCAACTGGCAGAATGTTGAAAGCAAGACTATCGTTCAGGCAACTACTGCAATAAAACCATTTCATGCAGGTCTACTATCCCACCTTTGCCTGTCTTAATGAAAATAATTATTTGCTCTTTTCTAGGTTCATAGTTTTCTTTCTTCAATATGGTGGGAAAGAAATGATGAGCATTTTGACTGCTTTTGCTTTTAACTGAATTTCTTTGCACTGGATGACAAGATACTGGCTCATAACAACTGTTGTGAAGAATTCTGAAGACAATTATTCAATAGGTAAGTAAATACTGGCAAAGATACCACCAAAGTTAATGCAGATGCCTATGTAGCATTCTACTCTAGAAACATGACATAGAGCACCGGTCTCATGATTATCTTCTTAAAGTGTGAGCAAAATTTAAAATGGAGGACTGCAGAGTGAATGGATATGTGCAAATCAAAAGGCTGTTACTGATCATAACATGGACACGATACTAAAGTGTTTTTTTTTTTTTTTTAATGGGGAGGCCTCCTGTAAGACATGGTAAGAAATGTAAGTTAAGAGGAAGAGCATCTCCCTGAAAGTTAACAGAGTATGTGAAAGGTATTAAACTATCTAAACACAGATTGGTCCATCTCTAAGAACAGCATCATTTAAATAAAAAAGTATGATGTGGTGCACAAACATAGCTCAATTTTCTTAAATAACATAAATACAACAAAGGCTGTGTGGTCTGTCTTCTCATGGACATTTTCTCTCTACACACTGCTTTCCTCCTTCTTCATATTCCTGCTTGGAGATCCACATCTGCTGAAAAGTACCCTAAAAGAACAAAAAAAGGTAAGCTGTAAGTAAATTCTTCTGATAAACAGGAAAAAAGCAAGAGAGTGATAGGAAATCTTTAGTCTACCTTTTAATTGCAGCACAATAAAGACTGATTGATGTTTCTTTTTTACATCAATAAATCCTATTTCTTATGGGAGGACTCATTGCCTCTGAGGGTATGTAATCAATCCAAAGTTCAAACCTATTTAATAAGGAAAGATATATATCTCAAGAACCCTGATGGTTGTTCTCATCTCCACACTAGAACAGGAAGTCAGTAGCATTTAAAGAGTAAGTGCAAAGGTGTACAACTACCTGCCAGTGGAGTGCTGAAGTGGTTCCTTGCTGTTGTTGGCATCTTCAGATTGAAGAATATAAGTGTTTTAACTGTAAAGTTTTAAAATGGAAGTATAAAAACAGTTTTTCATTTCTATCACTCATATTTGTTTTTTTCCACGCCCTACAGCATGTGCCATGTTGTCACATGTAGTGATGACGTCACTTGGATGGTGAGTTTTGTAAATACTGAATACAGGACTGGCATTTGTGTCATCTTTAGAAAATTTTAACTCCTCATGCTGTATTTGGTAGTCAGAGTAGGAGGGGGAGTTGAATATTGTTAGGTATACATACTTTTTATCTCTAGTTTCAAGTCCAGCTTCATGTAGAGATTAGTGAAAAGTTTTGATGGATGGCAGCAATTTGTACCTCTCAACTGCTATGTTTTTTGAAATGTGATGTAATTCAAAAAGGTGTTGGGGAGACAAAGGACCAAAACTGGGGACAATTTCCAGTTACTACAATTCAACTGAACAGTTGATAGTGCAACATGATTTACAGCAGCAAGTACTTTAAGTAGGGAAAAAATTATGAACTATGAATCAGTTATGTTCGGCTTTATTGACCAGATGTTACCCTCAGTGATTTACCTGATAGTCTAATTTTTTTTTATAAGGGACAGAGCATACATATGAGGCAAAATCAAGGGTATTGTTCAAAATACTGGACTGCTGAGAAGCATGGCTGAAAACATGGAAGTGTTTTCTGACCATTTCTTAAGTAAATGCAAACTAAATACGTGTTTATTTGCTTGGAAACCTGTTGTAATGTTAACAGTAAAGACAAAGGTAATGGGTGCTGTGACGCCCGTGCACTGGCCCAGTAATCAAGAAGCTTCAATCCTCAACACTAACACCAGTGAGGGGCATCCATATTGGGAAGGATAACAAATACACACACACACACACACACACACACACACACACACACACACACACACACACACACACACACAATAAAGTACAATTTTCCTTAACAGCACACAGAGATCACAGTCAGTCTGGGGCTGGTTTCTCTCTTTCTCTCCAGATCCCCAATAAGACTCCCCACTGGCACAGCTATAGGGTACAGGTCTCAGCCTAGTGGTCAAGCTAAAACCTCCAGCACCCTCTCTGTCCAACCAGTGCTTCGTGTCCTTGCCCAAGTAGCTGACACACACACACTCTTTAAGATATGAGTTATACACAAACACACAGACACTCCTGGGAAAGGCTGGCACAGGTTCTTCAGCTATGCCCCTTCCTGCCATGCTATAAGGTAGTAATCACCACCAACAACCACAAATATCAGCTACAAATAAGGCCCTTACCAAGGGGTGTCCAATTATTGCTGTGCAATATTATTATCCAAATGGTAAGTGTGACTGAGCAGCAAGACTATTGGAGTGGCTTTGTACAGTATCACTATATATACATGCAATGTACTCTACAGCTTAAATTATCTCTACACAAAACAGCCACAGTTGGAAGGTTTAAAAATATTTAATAATAAATAATAAAAACACAAAACAATACTTCTTACTACACACTGCTAGTCAGGAGTTCAGACATCACAGAAAAAATGCTTAAAATAATACACTAGAATAGTTCTGACATAAAAATAAAAAAAAACAACTAGTCTAATCGTCCTATTTCCTAGCTATTTCTAAGAGAGGCACTAAAGTCTAAGATCCTAATTACATACAGACACAGGCAGTGTGCTTGTGAGTTGGATGTTCTCAAGGCAAAACCAAAATGGTCTCTGTCTGTCTCTGAGAAAGTCCTTTAAATTAGATAACACATCCTGCTGACTCATTTTAGATTGCATCATTCTTAATTATGTGGTTTCCCAGGCTAACATCAACTCTACATTAACATTTCTTAGTAAGCTTGCACCTGGTCAGCAATACAGCAATTAAAGACATTATATATGTAAAATCTAGCAATTAACTCTAGTCTCAAAACAACAGGAATAATTCCTTCATCCAGACATCTTGGCTCCAAGTTTTGAGATCAACAATTATACAATGCTTGACTTATCAGCTTTCCTCAGCAGTGGTTACATTTTTGCAGTTCAACATCCAAGGTAGCCTTCACATATCTTCACAGGTGCAATGGGTAAAGCAACATAATATGTTTAGTTGGTAGTCTTTCTTACTTATAAAGCGAGTAGAGTGGATTTTCTGTCAGAATCATTTTTCTGTTAAGTAAGGTGTATTCAGTGTTGCTGAACTATGTTAATTTTTTCAGCTATCCAGTGAAAACTTCAAAAAGTAGACCTGAGTAATTAAGGTCAATAGCACATGAGAGATCTCACCATATCAGATGATCTTTGAGACAATTTTGTTTTATACAAAAAAGTGAAATAGTTGTATATGGCCTTACTCTTGCTCACAGATCTTATGCTTGTGACATGAATGGCTTGACAGTCCATTCACAGTGCAGCACAGCTGCACCAGGGATGAGAGGCTAATGAAACTGTTCTTTAAGATGGGAAAATGCAGGGGAAACTAAACTATGTTGTACTAAAACTGTAATGAATTAAGAAAAATATACAAATTATTTTACAAGTAAAAGAATATGCACTGTGTTTGCCTTTTTTATTACATATGTAATATTCAAAAGATGTGTGAAAGTGTGTATAATTATACATTTGCCAATGTTGTAATGTACTGCAGCTTGAAAGTGAAAGACACTCTGCAGCTGCTGCAAATTTGCAGTGCTTGAAGTAAAATGCTCCTTGAAGATGTCACTGTAGGTATTCAAAGGGTTATAACCTTATTTGGTAATTCCACCATAAATATGTTAATTGTGGAAACAAAAAGGCATCTTCCAAAATTCAAACTGAAGCCAACTGGGAATTTTGCTTAGGATTCATATAATAAGGGGAAGACTGTTGGATTTTCCTTCTGAATTGTACAAACCGAAAGACAGCTGTACATAATTTTGCAGATTCTCTTTTTACTTTAAACAGTAATGAAAGGTACAGCACAGTATATCTTTAGTTAAAATGTTACAGTGTCGGTGGCACAACAGGTAGCTTTGGCACAGAAGGCTGTGGGTTCTACATCCACACCAGGTAGATTGATTGCTGACACTGCTGTGCAGCATAAAGAAGGTACTGTACTCCTGAGTGTGTTATCCTTTGGATGAGATGCTAAACTGAGACCCCATCTACTTGAGTTGATGGCAGCTTATGTGGATGTAAAAAAATCCTACAGCACCTATCAAAAAGAGTAGGGTCCTTTATTTGTATACAAAAATAACTCTTATTTACAAAATATTTACATGTAAAAAATATATAAATATACAAATCTGTTTACAGAGATTCATAATGTCCTTTACAATCATGCTAAAATTTCATCCCTATTAGACTCCCACTCCTTTTTCCATAACCATCATCTGATTTTACTTAATACCGCTGCTAAAATCCATTTACCATTAAACATAATTGCATTTATTCTTTCACTCCATATAACATAAAATAACTTTTATCTATTCCTTTAACATATTCTTTACTTCTTATAATGTCCATATTTAATCATATCCATGTTTATTTAATCTGCTTTACATAGTTTTCCCCATAACATTTTTACTTTTTTACATTTCAAAAACACATGATCAGTAGCTTCTTTTTCCTTGACAATGTAAACATACTTCTTCTTTCAGCTTTTCCTGGTTAGGGGTCGCCACAGCGGATCACCTGTCCGCTCATGATTGGCAGTGGAGTTTTATGGTGTCGAGTTGCCAGCCTGGCGCCCAACCTTCCACAGAAGGCACACACACGCACACACTCACACCTAGGGCGAATTTAGAGTGTCCAATCCACCTACAGCATGTCTTTGAGATGTGGGAGGAAACCCACGTGACCACAGGGAGGACATGCAGACTCCACACAGAAGGCACCCCAGCCGAGGATTGAACCGGAGAACCTCTTGCTGTGAGACGGCAACGATAACCGCTGCACCACCGCGGCCACCCAACAATGTAAACATACTACTTTTCTTTTTATATGGCAAATTTCTTTTTACTGGCAATTTATCTATTACCAGTCTCCACAAAAAAATACTGACATTCTACTTTCTGATTACATCATTTCCCTCTTATTTTTACAGCTTTAATTTTTTTTCATCTGTTAGATTTCCAATGGTTTTACATAGTAATGTTCTATCATTATATTCTTACACCATCCTTTTCTATCTTTTTCTACATCATACATTTTTATTTTCCACAAAAAATATTTTTCTTGGTAACATTTTATTTCATTTATACACTCTGTCTCTTTTACTCTTGTTTACCACTCTAAAATCTACCATACTTATACATATGTATATAGTTTTACTACTAATCTCTCATCTTTTTCATTTATCCACTTTAACCCTTAGTACAAATTTAATGAATCAGCATATACCACTGGGTTTCATACAAAACTCCTCTTTTTACTAGGTTTAATCTAGAACCCCATACAAATGAAAAAACTATCTACAATAATTGCTTTTCAAACACTGCTGGCAGCATAAATACACCTCTTAAGTATACTGTTTTTTCTAACAGTACTGAATTTATCAAATAAGCCTTTTTTCTGAATGATAATTTATAGGTTTTTCCAGAAAAGACACATTTGTCTTATTTCTTCTATTGCTTTTTTCGACTGAATTCTACTTATATCTTTATCCCCAAATGTTATGCCTAACACAGAAACTTCATTCATTGTAAAATATATACCAACATCACCTAAACCTTTATTTTCTCTTTATTTTAAGCCAACTCTCATCTCTAGACACCCATTTGTGCAAATTATTACTTTTATCCAAACTATTTTTTCTTCAATTATTATAATTTCAGCTGCACGTATTAACAGAACTAGAATTCTTAATTCTTCAGGTGTTAAATACTCAGCCTCTCATTTTATAATTTATTTCATATACTGTCACATTCATAACTAAGGCAAAGAGTATACAATTCATTGGACATCCCTGTCCTGTACCACTCTTAATATGTCCCGTTTGGATTAACCATCCATTTACAAGTATTTTTATTTTATTATTACTATAAGCTGACATACATAACTTCCTAACTTTCTCTTTCTTTATTACCCATAAGATTTCATGTCCAATTGTGTCAAATGCCTTATTAAGGACTCCTATCATGATTTTCCATTGTCTTATATTATCTACAATTTCTCCATCAATAATAATTCTTGACAACCTTTTCTCTTTATACTGTATATGCTGTCTTCTATAATATTCTCCATTTTAGTTTCAAATCTCTTTTGAACTCTTTTTATAAAAATCTCATAATCACTATTATTCAATACTACTGGTCTCCAGTTTTTTTAACTGTCTTCTTCCATATGAATTTAAGTATTCTACTACATAATTCTTTATATATAAAACCTTAATTTAACCACTCATTTAAAATCTTTAAAATATTTTTGCCAATTCCTTAAATTTTTATACATCTCATATCCTATTCCATCTGGGCCTGCAGCTGAATCTATATTTACTTGTCTTAATACTTTAACTCATTTAAATAAATTTTGTTTTTCCAACTCTTCTTTTTTCTGTTAACTTTTTTACTTTCCATGTTTTTTCACTACCTTCTTTTTTCTTTAAACATTTCTTGTACATACTGTACTACTGTTCATAATCTTTTCCTGAGTTCCTTCTATTTCTTCTTTTACATTTTTATTTCTCATTACACTACCATCTTGCTTTACTAATTTGCTTAAACAACTTCCTACTTTTCTTTTTTCCTTGTGAAAAACATCTTTGCTTACATAACAATTCTTGTATTTTTTATTTCTTTCATATAATTATTTTTCTTTGTCAAATTACTTTCTACCATTATGTTCTAAATCTTCCAATGCATCATTATATATTCTATTCTTCTTTCTCCACTTTTCTCACATCAATACTGCCGCTGTAAAAATATAATAACCTATCCAAACTTCTCCCTATTACCCTTGGCGTCCCTCAGGGCTCTATCCTCGGACCTCTACTCTTCTCCATATTCATTAATGACCTTTCTACTAATTTACCTCTACCTACCAGCATACAATACGCAGATGACTCCACTTTGATTTGTAAAGGAACCACCTCATCTGAACACCAGTCCATCACCCAAACAGTATTTAACCAAGTAGAAAACTGGTTCCAACAACGTCGCCTCCTCCTTAATGCCAAAAAAACTAAACTATTACTATTTTCTCCAACTTTTAAATCCACCCCAACAGATTTCTCTATTATATCCATCGACGGTACAATCATAGCTCCTGACCCAACTACAAAACTATTAGGTGTATTGATTGACCACAACCTCAACTTTGACTCGCATATTAATGCCACTATTAAAACTGTAAACAGAAAACTTGGATCCTTATATAGGATAAAACCTTTTTTCACCCCAGAAGCCAGAACTACTATTGCCCAGACCCATCTGATCTCCACCCTCTTCTATGCCTCACCAGTTTATATTAATCTTTCCAAAAGCAACCTAAACAAATTGTCCACTTCTTATAACAATATTGCCAGGTTTGCTACTGAGTCCTCATTTAGAACTCATCACTGTCTAAATCTCAAACTTCTTGGATGGATTGAACTAAATAACCAGCTAGAATTTCAACAACTCTCCATTATCCATAAAATTCTGTACCAGCCTAGTAATACTCCTATTCTCAGTAGCCTCATCTCCCCCTACAAAAACCTTACTAACCTTCGCTCAGCAAATAAACTACTGGTTACCATCCAGAAATCCCACAACAAGGCTGATGATTCTCTTTTCTCTAATACAGTAGGGAAGATTTGGAACAAGCTTCCCACAAAACTTACATCTCTCTCATCATTACCACTCTTTAAAAAGCAACTAAAGATTCAACTAAAAACACAATGGCTCTGTCCTTGTACTAACCCTGACTAACCCCCCCCAATATAACATTACTCTATAACTCTCTTCCAATAACCCTCTTTGCAGTATTAGCAAATTCATTCCGCACCCCCTTCTTAGTATCTTATTCCCAAGCTGCTTGCACTGAATATGCTCCTAACAACCTTGCCTTCTTCAGTGAGCTCTTAACTTTCCACCTTGTATATAAACCAATCTATTTCTTTCACTATGACTGTAACTACTTCCCCATGTACATACATTCAATAATTCTCTTACTTCTCAGTGTTATACACTTTTTCATAGGCATTTTACATCTTTACAAAGGCACATTCATAACCAATATACTAATCAAGAATATATATCTCTTTCCCTTGGTAATAATACTGTATTTTACCTTATTAAACTCAGTAGTCACAATCTGTATATTTTTAGTTCTGTATAACTCAATTTTATGAAAAAATTCTTCAGGTTTATGTACTGTATATATTGGATGGATTTTGTTTGTCTTGATTTATTTAGTTTAAAGTGGAGCTTTTCTCCCCGGGCCTCTACTGAAAATGGACATGTATCCAGTTAGACTAGCCTGGTCAACAAATGTAAAATAAAATAAAATAAAATAAAAATAAATAAAATATTTTTTTTAATTTTCCTTAAATATATTTCACCATTCCTACCAAACATGTTCTCATAGTTCTTTCTTGTTTTTTCCATTTTAAATACACAATGGTTAATCTCTTTTTGCTAAAGTTACATCTACTATTTTTCTGTATTTCTAAATAATATGGTTATTCCAGAACATCTCTCATTTCTCAAATAACAGATTATCTTTCCTCTCCATAGTTGCTCAGTTTGAAATCTTTCTTTACTTGTCAAAAATCTTGTGTCCTCTAATATAATTACATCTACATCACATATATTACACCACTCCAAAATTCATATTCTTCTTACTATATTCTTAATACTATCCACATGTACAGAAAAGCACTCTAAAATGTTCATTTCCCCTTTTCCTTAGATTCATGGTTTCATAAGTTCATAGCCAATTGCTAGGCTAGCTTTCTTAATAGGCTATTCTAAGCCTAACTAATTTCCTTCCTATAGTTGAGAATCAAATAATGTACCCTGCATCTGTGAACCAAACACCTTAATCATTGTAACAAAGCTCAAATATTTAGGTGTATATATTATTTTTCATCCATTTCATTCTTTTTTTCTTTTGTACTTATCCCTTTAAGTTTTCTTTTTCTGTCTTTTACCGTTTTACCAACAGAATTCTTTTTTTCTTTGTACTACCTCCCAGTTTAGTGTCTTCATCACTTATTACAAGAACTGCTGCTATGATCTCTATTATTTTTATTCTCATCCATTTTTTTCTATGTTTGGTATTTCTAAAAGTTCTTCTCTTTGTTCAGCTTCTTTCTTTTTTCTTATTCTTATTTTTGCAATCCATCCATATATGTCCAATTTTGTTACATTTATAACATTTCAATTCACACTTTTTGCATCATGCTTTATTTTCCCACAAATATAACATTTTCTTTTGTCAAAGTTACTTATTAAATGCCCTTTTCCACAAAAAAAAACATGTTTTGGGTTGTCCCCAGTATTTTACAATTTTACAACACCTTTATTCCCCTCCATATTTGTCATGATTGGTATATGTATATTTTTCTCTTTAGATTTTTATCATAGTATTACAATCCCAGCCACCAGTCCATAAACCCTTTTGCCATCTTTTGCAATGTCCAGTACTTCTTTACATAGAGCTTTCAAATGTCCTTTCAAAGTCTTTCTTTCTCCCTCTGTTTGAACCTGTACACAAATCTTTTTTGTTTCCCTGTTAAATGCTTTTATCACATACAAATTCCATGGGTTTTAGTCTTTCTTTTTTTATATTTTCCAAGAAAATTTTTCATTGAAAAAACATTCTCAAATATAATGTCACAAAATGTCTCTTTGTTAATAAGAATACATGCTCTTACCTTATGTGCTTTTAAGGAACTATTACATTGTCCCACACTTCATACCTGCCCATTTCTTTGTTTTTACTTTGAATCCTTACCACACACTTTTTTTAATTTTCTACTGCCTTCTTTTCTGCTACTCCACTTTTGCCTTCTTTTACTTTGTGTCTGCATATGTTTTCTTTTTCGTCTCACTATTATTCTTTAGAATTGTCTCTGTATCCTCCTTTTCTATTTTCTCCGTAATGTCCCCCAAGGAAACATCTCCTTCATTTTATGGGTCACTCTGCACCATTTCTTTAAGTACATTATCCTGCAACACTCCTGACTAGAGTGTTGTAATTATACAGCCATCATTTGCTGATTCATCTCCATCAAACAGGTTTCTTCAAAATATTTCCTCAGAATCCTGCACACATTCTCATGTCACGATGTTTGCTTTCTCCTTCACTTCTTTCACCAATCCATCATCTCCTTCTCTCTCCATCTGCCTCCATACTTCTCCAGGCAGCCTCTGCACCTGGAAAAGAAACAGGAAGTGCTCCTCCAAAATGGGTCCCACTTACAAAGAGTAGGGGAAGTTCCCTGATACCCTGGCAAAATTTCCCCTAGTAGTGGTATAAATACCACCTTGGGACTCCCCTGAAAAGAGATTACTAGCCTAGTGGGATAACCCAGTTAGTGAATGATACATTAAATAAATACATTAAAAACTGTGTTAGGTCTAGACAAGCTAATAAGAGTTTGGTATATGTTATCTATGTACAAAACTAAAAGTTCTTAGCAAAACAATTTAAGCTTGCAGATTTGCCTTTCAAGTGAAAAGGTTTATTTTATTTACTTCTTATAAAGAGTTTTAACTATTCAGTTTTAGATGCTTCTGGCTGATTAATTTATGAGCTTAAAAGTCTGGTCATTGAACTGGTGCTATCAGCTGTACCTATTATACACTGACTGTTTATACTTAAATGTCTCCATTCAAACATTTAAAAGTTGGCTTATTTTAAGGGCAAACAGTAACCTGTGTTCTTGGTTTTGGCAGCCTAGTCCAGCTGTTGGCAATGTTACTCCAAATTGGTGGAGAGAGTGTTGATACTGGAAAGTAGTCATTTACTACCCCCTTGGAAAATACTGTGTGCAAAATTATTCTGGATAAGTTTCAAATACTGTTAGGAGACTGAAATGGGAGGATTGGTCTCAGTCTAAGGTCAGTGAAATCCTGGGAGGGACAGGGACTGTAACTCTTGATCTGAAGCTGTGCAATGTAAAACCTATTTAGGTGTGTCAGGTATCTGTGCTTACCTGAAACAGTAACTAACTGGCTTGCAACAGTATGGATTGAGAGGCAATACCCCTGCTCATCACATACTATCAGTGAGATTTAAATGCCAATTCTCAACAGTCCCCAGGCGGGGGTGCAATTAGGAAATTCAGAGGAGAGAGACACAATCCTGAATATCTTGTGAGATGTGCTACCACATTATAGAGTTCCAGGGTGCATCTGTATGTCACCCAGTTCCTCCATTTGAGGAATGACAGCACTGTGTGCATTCCCAGCTTTAATTCAGATATGTTAAGGGTGGGCAAAGGACATTAGTAAACAACCTCCACTTACCTGCATACAAACTTCACACCCCACACAGAAAGATGATTTTCCCAGCATTGTAATGTGGACGAATATAAAGGTCACCTGCAATGAAGATGTACATTTCCAACACTCTAACATAACTGTATTCAGTAACAAATGATTACTTTGTCAACAAATGAAATGTAACCATACATACACAAAGCATATCCCCAAATACTATTATGCAGTAAAGTCCACATACAGAGGGAAACATATAGGTTCATAGGTTCACACTAGGCTATCTGCCCTAGGGCATTTATAAGCCTAGCCAGAGTGTGTGTGGCTTTCACCACCCCTTAGGATGAGAATACTATACCCATTAGTTTGCTGTGCCTCTGTCCAGCAGTGACACAGAGATGATTCCCGGGGTAAACCTACGATCTCCCATCCACTCATCAAGATTTCTCTTGAACAGAGTCAGTGAGGGGCTCTGCCTCACATGGACTGGGATTCTGTTCCACAGTGTAGGGAGTCTCTGGGTGATGAATCTGTCCCTCCAGCACGTCCTATTTATATCTGTGTTGAGGTTTAAGTCTCTTGCTCTCGTGGCTCTGGTGGATTTGGATTTTTTGAGGTGGAGCATGTCCATTAATTCTGGGTTGGACATGGCCTTGTATGTCAGGCACAGATCACCTCTGAGCAGACGGTATGTGACTGAATAGAGCTGGAGTTTCTTCAGTCGGGCAGCGTATGACATATGTTTGAGCCTTTATCCTTTTGGTGAGGAACTTTTGGGGTCTTTCCAACTGCTGCAGGTGTCGGGTAAGGTACATTCGAATGGGGCGTTGTACTCAATCATTGGTCTGATAAGTGAAGAGTACAGGGGTACAATGACCTCTCCTGATCTGGATGTGAATCCCTTCATGATCAGGTGGGCAATGTAGAAGGTCTTCCTAACCACTTTGGCAATGTGAGTGTCAAAGAGAGGTTACTGTCAACTTGGGTCCCCAGGTCCCTGATAACTTCTTCCGTGTTTAATGGATTACCACCTATGTGGTAATTAGGGGTTACCTTGTTTTTCCCAAAGGGTATGACTATACATTTTTTGGCATTTAGCTTAAGGCCATGGCTCTGGCACCAGTTATCCATTTCTATGAGACCTCTCTGGAGGATGTCTGTGTCTGATGGAGTGTCAATTATGGTGCCCAGTTTGCAGTCATCTGCAAATTTTGTCAGCCACAATCCCCCTATGTTTGCCTGCACTTCAGAAAAATAAATGCCGAACAAGAGGGGGCTCAGGACTGAGCCCTGTGGGACACCGCTCGTGACCAGCTTAGAGTCTGACATGGCACCAGCAACTCTAACCCTGTGGGTTCTGTCCTTGAGCCAGTTTGCAACCCATCTTGTGACATATGGGTTTACATCTAAGCTGGTGAAATTTTCTATGATGCCCGAGTGGGGTATTGTGTCGAACGCTTTTGCTAGGTCAAGGTAGGCTGTGTGAACTGCCTTACCCTCATCAATGGCCTTAGTGACTGTTTCGAAAAAGTCGACCAAGTTCAAGAGGCAGGATCTGCCCTTGACAAAGCCAAATTGGGTAGGATCCAGTGTCTGTAGGTCCCTAATGTCTTTATTTATGAGTTCCATTATGATCCTCTCCATAGCTTTGCAGACAAGGCTCGTCAAGCTTATGGAGCGGTAATTTCCAGGGTCCGTAGAAGCACTGCCTTTGTGGAGTGGGACCACAGTTGCCGTCGTCATTCTTTGGAGTGCGTATCCTGTAGTAAGGCTAAGATTAAACAGCAGCCTTATGTGTGGGTTTAGTTCCTCATTGAGTTAGGTAGCACACAGCCGGGGACACCGTCCGGTCCCATTGATGCTGTGTTTTTGCTTTAGAGAGCAGCTCTCACCTGGGCATCTGAGATGTTTGGGAGGCTAGACTCTGGTGGGATAGATATTTCTCCTTTTGGGGGAGGAGGAGAAATTTGCACTGAACCTGTCTGCCAGTATGTTGGCAATGTCTGTGGGTTCAGTGATTTTTGTATCATTTTGGACTAATTCTGAGCATATCTGGGAGTTTCCACCCAGGTTTCTAACATAGCTAAAGAAGGCCTTATGATTGTCTTTTGTGTCTTTAGTGATTTTTCTCTCAAAGTTGGCCTTGGATGATTTTATGAGTGATCGTAGTTTTTTGCTAGTATTGATCAGAGATGCCTTCCCTTTTAGGGATTTTGCTCTGTCATGTAGTAGCTTTCTCCTCTTGTTGTAGAGTTTGTTTATGGCTGGGGTCCACCAGACCGGGTGCCTGCCTTTGGTGGAAAGGGTCTTGATTTTATTAGGGATTGCTTGATCCATACATTCCTGGAGGTGCTCGTAGAAGGCATTTGTAAGGGTTTCAGCAGTGTGGGTTGTGGTTTCCACTGGCTCGGGGGCCTTGAAGGATACCACTCCAGTCTTAAGAAGTGTGAAGTTTGCTTTTGAGAAGTTCTTCACTGTGGTCTTTTTTGCTGGGGTTGGGGGCGGGATGTGGATCTCCAGTGAGATTAAATTATAGTCTGATCTCACCAATGAGGGATATACTTCCGGTGTGGAGCATTTTGTCCCCATGTTTGTGATGATCAGGTCTAGTATATTTTCTCCTCTTGTGGGAATGGTGACCAGCTGTTCCATAGCATTTGAGTTTATGAACTCCAGGAACCTTTGGGCTAGGGTGTTGGGGCTTGAGTAATGTCCCCAGTCTATGTTTGGGTAGTTGAAGTCACCCAATATGATGGTGTTTGGAGAGACATTCATACTCTCCAGTGTCTTCAGGAAGGCTGTGTGGGTTTCCTGAGTTTGAGAGGGTGGTCTGTAGCATGCTACAAACTGTAGGGCAGTTTTACCTATGGTTAATTGCACCTGGATGGTCTCCGATGCTTCGTGCGTTGCCACTAACCTGGAGGTGTGGGTATCCTTTATGAATATGGATACTCCCCCTCCTTTTGTGGTTTGGTCTGGATTTTGGGGCCGGAACGCATGATATGAGGTATAACCTGATAGTGCTGGGGTGCTCTCAGGAGCCTTGAACCAGGTTTCAGTCACAGCACAGACATCGATGTTCTCCATACTGAGGAGGGCTTCAAGGGCGTGCATCTTGAGGTTTAGACTTCTGGCATTGAGCAGTATTACCCTTAGATGTTAAGTTGTCAATCTCGCCTTCATTCTTGCTGGATGGGTTCGGAGGGCACTTGCTAAGCTCGAGAGTCACTTTTACCAGCTCGAGGCAGCCCCATATCCCATGATGCAAGGCGGTAATTACCCAGATCTCGTTTGCCGCTTCGCTAATGAGGTCATTCTTTTTACCAGCTCCTGGTAAGTGATATTTTTCTTGCTATTTGTAAGGTTTTAGGTGTCTCAAAACTCTAATTTTTAGTCTTTTAGTCTTTATATTCTTCAGTGTACTTTATTCACTTAGCTCCATACCCTTTTCCCCTTAGTTCATTTAGTTTCATTGTTTCGGGCCTTAGGCCTTTCCCACCCTCACAGTTCCTGTCAGGATTTCCCTCAGGTGTGTGTGTGTTGTGTCACTGTTATAGTAATAACTAATTTATTAGTTATTAATAATTTTTAGTTGTTAGTGTCTTTGTTTGGACTGATTGGTGTGTGTGAGTGTTTTAGGACTGAGACATGTCCAAAGATACTAGGGTCTCAGGTTTCAAGAAGTGTGACTCGTGCTGTCAGAAGATGTCTCTGACAGATGGTCACACTTCTTGTATTTATTGCCTGGGACCCCTACACCTGCAGGACTCCTGTGCTATATGTCATTCTTTCAGCCAGAGAGTCCTGCAGGAACGTAGAAATAAGTTGACCCTCAGGGGTCTTCTTAAACCAGAGAGTTCCCCGGCTAAGGTCGGCTCCGGGAAGCCCTCCAAGCCTTCCAAGACAAAGGCTTCGGTTTCCAAGTCTGTGGTCTTGGTTCCGACTCTGCCGGAGTCGACATCGGCTCTGTCCGGAGCCGATCCTTCCTTGTTGGAAGCTTCTGTACCGGCGCCGGTCGACGCCGATACCCTGGCTTCGGCACCTGTGTCGGCTCCGTCTGGAGCCGACACCCTAGCGTCAAAGCATGTCTCGGCTCCGGCTGGAGCCGAGATATCTTTGTCTCCTCTCAGAGCCGACAAGTTGTCGGCTCCGCCTGGAGCCGAACGTTCTTCGGCTCCGATGGCTCCGTCCAAGAAGAGGTCTAGATCTCCTTCTTTGGAGTCTATACATTCGGCTCCAGCCTCTCCCTTGCTTTCGGAGTGGAGCCATCGGAGCCGATCATCGAGGTCGTCCAGGCTCTCAGACCACGACTTAGAGAGAGTAGTGAGTAGGCTATTAAAATCACAGGCACTAGCCCAGATGCTCCATAGCCCGTCTCATCAGACGTCAGCTATTCTACACCCCCCTGAGATTCCTCCTTCGACTCTCCTACAGAGTTCGGAGCCAGAGATTATTGGTACCGTGACTGTTGCTGCATCGGAGCCGATACCACACCTTTCAGCTCCGTCGTCCTCAACTCCTATCTCCTCCTTGAGACCTTCCTTCGAGGGATCCGTGCGTCGGGCTTCCCTGGTCGGTTCCGAGGGGGCGAGTGGCATCGGACCCTTGCCCGACCCCATTCTCCCTCTCGGAGCTTTGGCCTTGGTGAGCTCGACCCCGACATCTGCTTCGGAGCCTTCCCTTTCGGTGGGACCAGGGATCCCTGTTTCTTGGCGGGATCTCGGCCCTCCCTGGAAGGGGAGCCTTCGAGGTGATGAGGAGTGTGCTAGCCCCAGAGCTTAGCCAGCAGTCGGTTCCTTTAGCTCCTCCCTCTATGGTGCCTGTAGATGCCTCTTCCCGCTCTCTTGCTCCCGGACACAGAGATCTATCGCCCCAGGTTTCCCCATTGGGAAGGACTTCCTCTTCCGAGGTTTCTCCTGATCCTTCAGGTGAACCCCCACGTAAGAGGACCTGCAAGAGGAAGCATTTAGACTCCCCTGAGTCTACAACATCAGATACCGATTTAGATGAGTCGGAGGGGACCCCAAGATCTCCCTCTGAGGATGTCTCCTTTTCAGACATCCTTGAAATCCTCAAACAGAGGGGGAACTGGTCCTCCATTAATCCCTCCGAGGATGAATCGGTATACCTGGAGGCTTTTGGACCTCGACCCTCCACCTCCTGGGTGTCTCCGCCTTTCGACCCCCTTATGGAAGTCATAGCACGAAAGGCGTGGGCATCTCCTGATTCGGTGGAACCAGTCCTCAGGAGACCTTCAAAGTTTATCACGGCCCCCGCTGAAAAGCAGTTTCTTACTAAGGGTGTCCCGCTTGATGCCATGGTGGTGGCGGCCGCCACCAAGAAGGAACTTGCAGATCCTTCCATGCCAGTCCATCCTCCTAACAAGGAGTCTAGGACCATGGACAGGTATGGCAAGCGGATGTTCTCTTCAGCGACCTTTGCTATGCGTTCGCTGAATTATTTGTCACTTCACCAGACTTCAGAGAGACATCCTCAAAGAGCTAGGTGAAGTAGTACAGGATCCGTCAGCAGCAGGGGCTCAAGAAAAGATCACCTCTCAGCTGGGAATCCTAAATTCCATAACCAACTCCTCCATGCGGCTCATTTCTTATGCAGCCGATGGGGCGAGTAGAGCTGCAGACACAGGAGTGGCCCTCAGACGTCAGTCCTGGATGCGGCTCTGTAATTTTGCAGACCCCTTTAAGGCGTCCTTCACAAACTCTCCCTTTGATGGGACAACGTTGATTGGCCCTCAGGTGAAGGACACTTTAACCAGGTGCGAGCAGGACGGCAAGACTCTATCTGCCGTAGGAGTCCGTTTCTCCACTCCTTCTAGACCTTACCCCAAAGGTCAGAAGGGAGGGAAAATGTGGTTCCGGAAATCACAAGGAGTCACGCCTGACGCACGTGGTCAGTTTACCCCCAGAGGCAGAGGGGGTAATAACAGACACCGCCCTAGGGGCAGAGGGGGTCCGCAGAACCAGGGCTCCAGAGAGCCTCTCTCTGACAAGCCCTTCCAGCATCCCTGAGGTGTTGCCCGACTGCCCACCCTTGGAGGCAGTCAGGGGAAGATTGTCGCTGTACCCAGAAGCCTGGCTTTCCCTCTCTCAAGACAAATGGGTACAGTCGATCATATCCGAGGGTTAAAAGATTCCTTTCGAGGAAAGCCCCTTCCCTCAAAGAGGTTCCCTTCCAGACGTACCACCCGGTCTAAGGGAAATTGCAAAATTAGAGGTGTCAAAGCTTCTAAAGAAAAGGGCCATCCAGCCAGTACCAAAAGATCATTTAGAGTCCGGAATCTACTCAAGGTTCTTTTTGGTCCCCAAAAAGACGGGAGACTGGAGACCAATATTAGACCTCAGCAAGCTCAACAAGTCTGTCAAAAAGACAAGATTTTGGATGGTCACACTTCAATCGATTTTGCCCTTTCTGGGCAAAGACAACTGGATGTGCTCCATAGACCTTCAGGATGCGTACTATCATATAAAGATTCACAGGCGCTCCAGAAGTTTTCTCCGCTTTCGGCTGGGGACCAGTCATTTTCAATTCAGAGCCCTGCCCTTTGGCCTCACTACAGCCCCCAGAGTGTTCACCAAATGCATGGCAGTGGTCACGGCTCACCTGAGACATCAAGGATTCCAGGTGTTTCCGTATCTCGACGACTGGCTCCTCTCAGCCACCACCAGGCATCAACTTCTCCAAGCCAGAGATTACACTCTACGTCTCTGCTGTCACTTAGGAATTTCAGTCAACTTCGAAAAGTCTTCCTTGTCACCCTGCCAATCTATTACCTTTATAGGCGCAAATCTAGACACTACTCGGATGTCAGCAAACCTAACAAGTCAGAGAATCCTAGATATCCAAAACCACGTTCGGATCATCCTATCCAGCAAAAGGGCACAAGCCAGGTTGGTCCTGAAAGTGTTGGGCCTCATGGCAGCTGCCATAACACTTCTTCCTCTGGCCCGCTTTTACATGCGTCTCCTACAATGGATGTTGTTCACCCAATGGTCCTTCCAGCAGCTTCCCATGCGTCACAAGATTCTGGTGACACAAACCTGCAAGAACCATCTATCCTGGTGGATTTCCTCTCCTCTAGTTCATCAAGGCAGACCATTTGTTCCCCCGGCCCCGGTAGCCACTGTCACTTCGGATGCCTCCCTGATCGGGTGGGGGGGGCATTATCAGGGCAGGATGGTTCATGGCACGTGGCAACCGTTCGAATACCACCTGCGCATAAATGTCCTAGAGATGAGAGCAGTACTTTTAACGTTGCAAGCCCTCAACGACTTTCTCCCTTTAGGGACTATTGCAGTTCACACGGACAACATGTCCGTCGTGTGGTACATCAACAAGCAGGGCGGAACCAAGTCCTATCCCTTGTGTCGAGAAGCTCTCAGACTTTGGCAATGGGCGATCTCCTCTCATCGGTTTCTGGTAGCAACGCATATCCCGGAAAACCAACATAATAGCGGACAGATTGAGCAGAGCTATTCTCATGCCTCACGAGTGGTCTCTCAAGCAATCCATTGTGGAGGAGATTTTTCAGAAGTAGGGCCGCCCATGCTGCGATCTTTTTGCTACACCCCAAAACAGCAAATGCCCAGACTTCTTCTCTCTCTTCCCACTTCCAGGCCACCCCAGAGGCGCTCTTACCCAAGATTGGCCCGGGGACTTCTTTATGCCTTTCCTCCCTTTCCTTTGATACCACAAGTACTCCAGAAAGCTACCGTCTTGAGAGCCAAAATGATTCTCATTGCCCCTTACTGGCCTCGACAAATTTGGTTCCCGTTCCTTCATCGCCATCTTTTGGTGCGGCCTTGGCATCTGGACCCAGTTCCAGATCTTCTGACCCACCAGTTGGGTCAACTGCACTGGTCTGTTCCTTCCCTCAACCTCACAGCTTGGTTGCTCCACTTCCTTCCTTAGCCAGGCTTCCTATGATCTCTAACCCCGTTAGAGATATCATAGTAGCTTCTCTTAAGTCCTCTACCAGGAGGATTTATTCTAGCAAGTGGAAACGCTTCTCTTTTTGGGCAAAATCTAAGAACATACACCCCTTTACTGCCCCTATTCAGTCGGTCTTGGATTTCCTTGCGGAAATTTTTCACTCAGGTTCTTCGTCGTCCACAGTCAAAGTTCAGTTGGCTGCAATCTCGAACTTCCATGTCGGCTTTGCAGACCACAACATTATGTCCCACAAACTTTGTAAAGCCTTTCTCAAAGGAGTGTTCCTTCTTAAACCCCCTGTTAGAGATCCTCCACCACACTGGGACTTGCATTTAGTGCTGACATCCTTGATACTTCCCCCTTTCGAACCGGCTGCTTCATGTTCATTAAAGTTTCTTTCTTGGAAGACACTTTTTCTAGTCGCTATTACCTCGGCTAGAAGAGTGTCTGAACTTCATGCCCTCTGTGTTCGTCCCCCTTATTTGGTCTTCCACAAAGACAGAGTATCCTTGAGAACCAACCCATCCTTTTTGCCCAAGGTTGCTTCTAAGACAAATTTAAACCAATCCATTGATCTCCCTGTATTTTTTCCAAATTATTCTAACAGGGCAGAACAAAAATTGCATTACCTAGATGTTCATCGCCAACTTAGATATTACTTGGACAGAACAAAGCAATTTAGGAAGTCCGATCAGCTCTTCCTGTCTTATGCTGAAAATAGAAAAGGTCTCCCTGTTTCTAAAGTGACCTTATCTAGATGGCTATCTTCCACCATTTCTGACATTTATCAGCTTAGGGGCAAACAGCTGAACTCAAAACCTAAAGCTCATTCCACAAGAGGTCTAGCCACTTCTACAGCCTTTCAGGCTAGACTACCCTTAGATACTATTTGTGCAGCAGCCACTTGGGCCACTCCTCATACTTTCATTTCTCATTACAAATTGGATTTGGCCTCCAGGGACAGGGCAAGCTTTGGTTCCACTGTTCTCAAGAGTCTGTTCCATTGAGCCACCCAGGATAGAGGTGCTAGGGACGTGGTCCCATCCAGCAAGAATGAAGGCGAGATTGACAACTTAACATTTAGAAGTTATGTACCTACCATAACGTTCCATGTTAGTTGTCTTCTCTCGCCTTCTTTCTTGCGTCCCTCCCTCCTGTCCCCCTAGCCTGGACAGACCTTGATCTCCCCTTTTCTTTGGAAGATTCTTCTTCCATGGACACCAGATAGCTCTTGTCCTTGATTCCTGGTTTCCATTACAGCCTTTTTAGGTTAGTGTTTCTCTTTCCTTAGTGGAAAGTTTTTATGGGCAGTTTTTCCTCTAGATACCAAACGAGATCTGGGTAATTACCGCCTTGCATCATGGGATATGGGGCTGCCTCGAGCTGGTAAAAGTGACTCTCGAGCTTAGCAAGTGCCGGGTCGGAGCCGAGGATTGGCTACGAACCCATCCAGCAAGAAAGAAGGTGAGAGAAGACAACTAACATGGAACGTTATGGTAGGTACATAACTTCTAATTTTTTTCCATTTTTGTTTTCTAGGGCGGTAGGTTTATCATTTGAGCCTTGCCTAAAAAAGGCACTATGGGGGTGGCAAGAGCCTTTGCCAATATCCGGAAGCCCAGGGGTGACAGGTGCAAGCCGTTCCTTGCGAAGCAGCGTGGCTTGTCAAGCATGTCATCCCAGGCAGACAGACATTGGATCCCCTTAGAATGACACCAGTAATTAAGCCAATTATTAAAGCTGATCATTTTGTCTCTGTATTGTGGCATCATTCTTGGTGAGGGTAGGATACTGCTCAGGGTCAGGGTCATACCGGCCTGGGCTACATAATCTGAGAGCTCCTCTATGTCTCTTTTCATGTAGTCCAGGGAGTGCGTCTCAGGTCATTCACACCGGCATGGACAATGACTGAGTCATACTTGTACTTGCTGTGGAGTGACCTGAGTGCTTGTGTTATGTGGCGGATTCTAGCGCCCGACAGGCAGCTTACTGTGATCTTTTCCTTGTTCAGTGGGACGTCAGTGTGTCTGACTATGGAGTCACCTATAACAAGTGTGTCTGGCATTGTGTTTGGCCTTAAGGACTGTGACTGTTTAGCACACTGACTTTGAGAACTATGTGTTGCATGTCTTATGTCTTGAGGTGGCAGTTGCTTGGGTGTTTGCTTTGGAGGCCTCTGTAGTTTTGGTAGATTTTTGATCAGTGCCTCCGAGTATGTCTTTGTGTGTTTATGTGTTTGCTTTGCAGTTGTGATAGTTCTATGTGAAACTGGGTTTGTGGTGTGCGTGGTTTCCTTCTCCTCCTGTCTGGTCTTGCCAGTCCTGAGTTGAGAGAGCTCAGCCTCCAGTTTGGCTATATAGCTGCATCTTTCACATGTATTTGTGTTTTGTGGGAGAAGGAGTGGGTTGTCTGTGTACATGAGGCAATTGTAACATTGCCTCAAGATGCCAAGATTCACCAGCTGAACAGGAGGGCGCTAGCAACTGACCCTTCGACATGCTAGAAAAAGTGAAAAAGTTTGCTGTGTAACTGAGTCAGAAGGGACCTATAGGAAATGGGTACTCAAGGGATTCTAGGCTAATGTAGTACTTTGTTTAGTATATAAGTACTTTACCTATATAAAAATGCTTTAGGAGCAAGTGCTGAGCTTTTGAGATAGAGAATAGACTGTTTAGATTGCAAGTAGAGAAGTTCTAAGGGAAAAATTGAAGAGCAGACTTTCTGAGCCAGAAATAGTTTAACCTTGTTTAACGGCTGCCGATGGTGCTCTATGGGCAACTCCGGCTAAATCCATAAAGCGCACTAAACCGGGCTTTATAGCAGGGGGTTGAAAAGAGCTAGGAATTGACCCAAAATGGCCAATAGACTACAATTTTCTGGCTGGAACCACTGCTCTAGGGACAAATAGGCTGCTCAGTGCTCCCCACTCCCACTGGTGAACAAAGAAGCTTCCCTTTATCCAAATAAGGATACGGAATAGCACAGGAACCAAGCCAAAGCCCAGAGATCAGCAAACTCTGAAGACTGGACTATTCTAGTTCAGTAAGGCGGGAAAACAAGATATTTTTTTGCAGAAAACAGAGGAAAAACAGACAGTAAATGCTATAAATGCTTTTAAACGGCTACCGCACTTGAGTGTATTAGCCTACAGGTAAAATTAAGCAATATATGAATATAAAAGTATATAAAGACCAGACCTCCTCTCATTCATGTTGCTGAGAGTTTGATTGTGTGTGTGTATGTGCATACAATGCTACATTAGCGTCTTATTTAGCATTAATTTCTCCACTACGCACCAAGTGAGTTAAGTTCCGGCTTTCCCGTGACCCTTAGTTGGATAAAGTGGATAATTAGAGAATGACAATAAAATTTAAAAGCAATGCTCCCTGATTGTGCCTGCAACAATAAATAAAAAGTGATGCCATACAGTAGTTGGTACTAAATGAAGGCAAGCCTTCTACAACTAAAGAGAAGGCAGACTTGAATAAGGTAAAATAAGGGATCTATGACATCTTACTGTGGGAATATAACAAATAAAACAAGTCTAGGTAATACAAGAAAAACACAAAATTCTGCAGCTTTCATGCCAGGAAACCTACTTCCTCAGCCTTAACATGTTTCCAGAGTTTAAAGCATAAAGAGAGTATCATATCCCTCAGGCAGAAGACTATATTCGACTTCGACTTCTTCAGCAAAGTGCTGTATTATGTAGCACCTGGCTTCACTTCTACATTATGTATCTTAATGGCTCTCCTGCATGCTTATCCCATGCTTTCTCTCCCTCCATTCCATCTTTCTTGCATTCATTAGTCTTCATACATCCACATTATTGTTCACACATTACAATACCTGTGCTGCTGAATCTCTGTGTATATATATATATATATATATATATATATATATACCCTTATTCCTTTCTTTCCAGCATATGGGTTTACCTGCTTATCGTACGTGGTATGCCTTCTAATTTCATTAAAGTTTCCCTTCAGTGCTGTCTCTTTAAACATCTCACACATGTTCAACATCTTACTGCAGTTTTACAGCATTTTGGGTATATGAAGTGAAACCATATATATATATATATATATATATATATATATATATATATATATATATATATATATATATATCAGTTTAGACTTGCTAAAACAAGTGAAATTGCCCCCATAACCAAAATCCTCGAAACAGGTTACTGCCTGCCTCTAAAAAGACTATTTCTGATTAAGCCCGTCACCACTTCCTAAAAAGCTTGCAGGATAAGTCATTCACACTCAACCAAGATTTAAGAATGCAATAGGTAAAAAAAAACTTAAAATACATATTCAGGAAGTATTGCACAACAGACAATGCGAAGAATGAAACATCTCACTCAAGGTAAAACTTAGAATAGATATTCAGGAAGTATTGCACAACAGACAATGCAAAGAATGAACATCTCAAGGTAAAAAGTTGTTAAAATACAGACAGAAAAAGAAAAAAACTGACAGGTTAGACATCACATGATATAAACAGTACAGTAGTTCTGGCATGTATACAATACTGTGCTACAGTAAAGTTAATTATTAATTTAATGGACAAATGTAATTAAAAAAGAACTATACTTTTACTTCACAGATACTTCACAGATGCTTATCTTGAAATAAAACTGACTGGAATGTTAACAACTGCTTATCAACACACCATGTATTTTTGACAGTTTCACCAATTAGAAGACAGCTACTTAAGAGATTCTCCTAAACTGACTTGCTGATGAGCAGCTAAAATAACTGCCTATCAATCAAGCTACAAGTGCTCACTGGTAAAAATTACTCTAGACCCTGATGGTGCACACATACATACATACGTATATGGGTTACAGAGAACCGGTTGAAAGTTCCAATTGTCGAAAAGAAAAAAGGAGGTACAACTAATTGAGAAATCAGCTGATTGAATGTACTGGCAGTTCTTTGCAAGATTTACCATTTCCCAGCTGTAGAGCAATCTCGGAGTTGGTATATACAGTATAATTAATAGGGGGC
Source organism: Protopterus annectens (assembly GCF_019279795.1). Taxonomy (NCBI): domain Eukaryota; kingdom Metazoa; phylum Chordata; order Ceratodontiformes; family Protopteridae; genus Protopterus; species Protopterus annectens. The sequence goes on from NC_056739.1 coordinate 816,054,659, forward strand.
ATGGGAGTGCAGTGCAGCTTGCCCAGTTGCCTTAGACTTCGAAAGGCTGCTAATTAACAAGGTTGTATTCAGTCAGTTTATATACATATATATTTCTGTGTGTGTGTGTGCATGCCTGCGCGCGCGCGCACACACACACACACACACACACACACACACACACACACACACACACACACACACACACACACAGGAAAGGGATGCAAACTCCATTTTCTTTTGTCAGAAGCTGTGTTGCATGCTGGAGCAAGATCACAAATGCAGTTACAGTGGTGTGCTTTCAGTCCCACAGTTATGCAATCTAAGAGTTAGAACATTTAGAGCTTTGGAGATAGGGTGGTACAGGAGAGCTTCCTGTCCCATAATACTGGCTTTGGTGTTTTTTTAAATAGAAAAATGTGTTACAGTGACAATTTCAAAACAGTGAAGTAATGAGGTTTTGACTTAATTCTACTATTTTGTGATCTTGCAGTTAGTATATTTTGAAAGATGGAGGGAGGGGGATCTTGCACCCCTACAAGAATGCCGTGGTTGATTTTTTCTTTTGTGATGGACCAGGTGTTTGCTGTAACAGTTTCATCAGAATGGGTTCTAACCAATGTTATTTATTGGAGGACATATAAACTCTTTCGTTGAATCACAACTGACTGAACAAATTTGACTGAAAACTCATTTGATTAATTGATTCACTGAAAATTGTAAAGTAAAGAAGTAGTGACTTACTGTGTGTGTTCTCTTTTCTCCTCTGTTGTGCGACCATGGAATTTGTATATTTAAATAAGGGGGTGCAGGGGAGCATGACCCTCCCTGCAAAAAAATCAAGTTTTTAAGGTCCGCTTGCTCTAATCAAGTTTTTTTGTGAAACATGTTTTGTGTGTTAGGAATGATTTAATGTGTGTGTGTGTGTGTGTGTGTGTGTGTGTGTGTTATTTTATTTTCTCCACTGTTGTTGCAAATGTGGAATTAGTATATTTACAATTAGTCTGGCACATCATTGTGTATTGCCTTTGAAGTTGTGGACATAGTTGAAGAATGCCTTGTTATTGTCCTTGGCATGAGAGTTTATTTTACCTCAAATTTGACTTTGATAGACTTGATTAGCCCCTAAGTTGCTTGTTTAGATTGATGAGGGAGTCTTTAGCTTGCTGGGCATTGCGGTATGGCAATTTGGACATGGAAAAGCTCAAGCATGTCATACTATTTGACCCTTTTGACCCTATTTGAGATATGTTTGTTTTTGAAGTAAATTTGTCCCTGTCCTGTGCAGAATATAGTCTAACTGCATGGAAGGCATTATACCCCGCACTGCCGGGGTGTTCTTCGCAGCTCTAAACCAGGTCTCAGCAACTGCACAGATGTCTACATTCTATTTTCTTGTTTGAAGATATATACACTGGTTTTCAAGTGCCTGTTTTCAGCAATTGACTAGTTAGTTTCAAATCTGTCTGCACAAAACTAATACATTTCAACACAGCAGAACTGTACATAAAACATGAGTATATAAAGAACGAACAAATACAGAGTGGAAAAAAATAATTCACTAATGGTAATTTGGTAGAATACAAAGATCACTTGCAATGATGATATACAGTAAAACAGATCGTATGTGCATGTGCGCACGCACACTCACAACGGGCAGCTTATTAATGCAGACTCTGAGAATAGTGAAAACACTTACCAGGGAGGCCAAGATGGACCCTCCAATCCAAGAACTGAACCGACGCTCCACTGTACTGTTGCTGGCTATCAGCTTCAGCCTCATACTCTAGGCAAAGAGAAGAAATATGTATGGATTGCAGAAAGTAATACAGACTTATTAATACTGTGTCTTACGGATTGTTTTTGGCACAAACACACTCTCATTTAAGTATAACAGCACTGAAATATTATTTTTCCAGAAATATCTTTTAAACAACTTACAAATAGGAAACTCTTCCGTCCATAAGTTTCAAACAAATTACATGCCATATGCAAAACAAATAATTAAAAGCTACAGCATACTACTAATGCAGTCATCATTACAATGTTTTTTCTAAAATTCTAATTTACTGTTTCCCAAGCTTTCAAAATGGGCAAAGAATTTACAGCATTTATTTTTGTGGATCAGCGTACTTATGGCCACTATTTTCTGTGTATGTATTTAAATGTAGGCAGTATGTCTATAAAGAGCACTATTTTCTAAGAGAATCATTAATGGATTGTAGTAGCTTCTGTTTAGACTTACTCAGAGGCACCATTTCCTGATAATAGGGTTTATTAGTACTGGCCCAGTAGGGTAGAAGCAGAGAATCTCATGTAACACAGGGATGGCCTGGGCTCAACAGTAGGTCTAGTAATGGAGGTGGAGTTGAAATAGGAGATGGGCTATGTATCTCTCGAAGGCAGTTTTCTCCAAACGATAAAGGATATTAGAGTCTACTGTTCAGTGATAACTTGCCAGAAGATAAGCAGATTATGCATGTTTGGACTTCCACCACTGAACAGAAGGATGGGGAAGAGAAGGTACTTCTCCCAGCAAGTGCTCTTAGGTGGAACATCAGAAAAAAAATACCACCCAGTCTCTACTGTAAATGCCCTGGCCCAAAGGGACTAATCTAATGATCCCAAAGACACTCAAACAGGAGTATTCAGATATCTAAGATGCCACAGCCTCGAGAGACTGCTAATTTTCTGGAATAGTGTGACCATGTACAGGCAAGTAACGAACAGCCCACTGGGAAATGTAGACAGTAGACTGGGATCTGTAGTTGCCAGCTGTGCTGTAACAGGAAAATGGTGGAAACCCAGTAACAAAGGAAGAATGGGTGCAGCACATTGAATAACAAAAGCTTTTACTTACAGGAGGAGTTTTCTGTGAAAGCTCTCTATTCAGTCTGTCTGTAAATCCTTGTAGTAATGTGTTGCCACCAGTCACAATTACACTTCCATACAGGCCCTGGGGAGGAAAGATCAAGTTGAAAGTCACATATCTTAACATCTGTACTCTTAGTATACTCTTTCACCCATTCTACATCACTGACATAACCTGTGATAATTACTAAAATACCCCAGTCTTACCAGTTCTAAATTACCTAATCAATCTTTTTCTGAACAAATTCAAATGAAAAATAAATAAAAATGTGTTACCTTTTTTTCTCTTCCTCCACCTGCCAAATGCCCGTTTTTTTTCCCAATACATCTGCATGTATAATGACAAAAAGGCAAGTGATCCTGCTAATAAATCATCCCTTACCAGTTCTCTATTTGTTGAAAGATGCAGATTTCCACATTCAAACTGGTAGACTGGCAATAATAATTCAAAACCTCAAAATGGACTTGGCAAAACTGCCCCCAACATGTTAATGTAGTGAAAGATCTAAAGTGAAATAAAAAACACACTGCAAGACCAACAAACTGCCACCTCACTTACTAAAGGCTGAGTTCTTTCACAAAAACACTGATTCATCAGAACAAAATGCACCTGAAATATACATCCTTACATAATAAATACATGATAAATATAAAACTGATGAACCAAGTATCCATAAAGTTAATCAAGTCATACGATCAAAACATAACATATATTACTTAAGAAGAAAAACAGTTAATACAAATATTATAAAAAAATAATAAAAATATATTATTTTTTAAACCAAACAAGTGTATAAAAGACATTTGTTTAAGTGTCCACATAATCTGGGTTGGCAATCTGCTTTAAGATTAATTTGCCATCTTAATTCCAAATTTTCTAACTTGTTATTTGTTAGACCCCTTTTATATTGACCCTTATAGAGTCCATACCAACAACAATACATTTAAAAGACATTCTATAGTCTATTACCATTAACTTTAATGGAATAAATATATTCTTAAATTTTATCATAAATATTTCTCATGACTAAGACTACCCACATAAAACACTTTGCAATTCAGACATGTAGCAATGTATACAATTTGTGTACTGTTTGAAAGCAAATCTGTCCTTAGGGCTGTAACTTACTTCCATATGTGAAAGGAATAAAAAGGCCCATAATTTAAAAACCACACTAGTTACAGGCATAACAAGGAACTGTACCATGATTGTCTTAATGTCTAAAGGTGAGAATCCGGACAATGAGAAAGTAACAGCAAGTGCCAGCACCTCCCCCTCTTAAGGATAAACTCTTGTGAGATTTCTTGAAATAATGCTGTATCTGTCAAGCTTACTTTTAAACATACAAGATACAAGTCTGTCATTAATGACATTACTGGACTGTAATGCAGAATGATGCTGAAGTAAAGAACAAGAAAATAGTTTTGAAATGTTTTAAAAGTCAGTAATTGAAATGCCCACATTGCACCTTAATGTGAATTTGTCACCTAACAAGTAGATACTTGCTAGAATGGAAACTGACCATTGTCAGAAGAATGTGATACCTACTGATCCTTAGTGCCAACCTACACTTGAGAGTCACTTTTATTCAAAATAGGCATTTATGTGGTGTAACATGCCAATTACTTAAAAGACCAGAGTTGCCAATGAATGTAATACATGTATGTTTATCTTTAAAACTAATGGCATCTTTAGTCACTTTCAAGAGTTCCACTTGTATAATTATGAGACTTAGCTGCCTGTTCACCACTGCACTGTTTTAAGACAGAACCTGATGAAACTGAAAAATACGTTTTTAAATATATTTTATTTGTAAATTATATGTTTTATTTGTAAATTAACAAACTGCAAAAATGTAACACTTAAAATTAGTGATACAATAGTAACCAATATAAGCGTATGACAAACAAACCATACACACACAATCCCAAAGAAATATTAGATAAGCTGGAGAGACATCTGTCTAACTTTTAATTATAACATTTAAGCAAACAAATATAAATTAATCTGTTCTGGGTAGGCTAAAAAAAGACTGTGCGCAAATTAACTTCGGTCAGAAAACTGGATTTATGTCTGTACTACAGGCCTCACATATTTCAGAGTATGTAAATTTATATTAACAGGTTATTTTAAAAGTTTTCAAGTGTTTAAAGATCAAAAGACTAAGTTAAGACCAACTTAAAGCTGTTAAATTCAACTAGCGTTTGGTAATATAAAAATATGATAAATGTAAAAACAATGATATGACAACACAATGCTGGTGGATAAATATCTGAAGATGGGATGTCTAAAATCAAAAATTTCCAAGAAATGGGAGTCAACATCTGAAAAAAAAGGTCTATATTATATTCTCCAAAGCCGACAATGTCGAATCTGACATTGTTGACACGAGAATATCGAATGCTCAGAATATCGAGCGTGTAAATGGAAATCTCCGTAAGGGGAGATGTCTGTTTACTGCAATGTAGTGCGGTCTCGGAGTTGGTATATTTAAGCAGTGTGGGGGGGGGGGGGTGACTCATTAGGGTACTTTTTATTTTTTGTCTTTTTATAAGGTCGATGTTTGAAGACATCGACCATATGGTGTCGACCATATGTTGTTCGATGTTTTCAAACGTCGATCTTATAATATAGATCCAGACAAAATATATGTGATCCTTTGGTGCATATAAGACCAAAGTTTTTTTTTTTTTTTTTTTAACAAATTTGCATTCCCAAAAAAATGTGTAATACATCTGTACTCTTCAGTGTTGCATGCCTTTCATAAAGCAAGGGAAATGGGGTAAAAGTAGGCTTTTTTGATGGATAGAATCATAGAAGAAAACTACGATAACAGCCCTAGAACCTTTTTAGGCCTAGCCATTCATGTTCCAAGTTTCCCAATTATCAGTGCCCAAGGACTAGAACAGATGTGGTATATGCCTGTGCCTTATGGCATCTAGAATCTGACCCTGTCCATAAAGGACACAGTAAGCCAGGGATGAATTTGCAATTTTTTATCCATTGATCCAAACCGCATTTGAATAGGCTTAGGGAAGAACTCTGCTAAAGATGAATGGGGACTCTGTTCCCGAGAATGGGTAATCTCTGGGAAACATAACCTGTCCCTCCAACATGCTTTGTTTATGTCACAGATGAAGGTTAGATTGGGTAATTTTTGTTTTGCAAATGTATAGCAAATCTATCAGGACTGGATCAGAGAATGCCTTGTAGGTTGGGCACAGATCGTCCCCTCAGTAGTCTACAGGAGACTAAGTACAGGGATATGGCCTTGAGGCAGTCCATATAGAACATGTTATTTACACCCTGTATTATTATTATTTTTTTTTTTTTGAGTGAGGAACCTGTGCAGTTGTACCAGCTGTTGGCCTGGTCAAGTATATGCCAAAGAATGCATTGTACTCAATTCTTGATCTAGTGAGGGATGAATATAGTGGGACTATGATCTCCTGACCTGGATACCATGTCCTTAATGAAGGATATTCTCACCATCATGGACACAGGGTGAACAAAGTTCAGGTTACAGTCAATCTGAGTTTTCAGCTCCCATACCACTAGGTCTAGTCTTAGGGGAGTGTTAGGAATGTTGCAATTTTCCAGGATAGTTGTCTTCCCAAGACATTATGCATTTTTTGCACTGCATTTTAGGCCATGGCTCTAGTTATTTGTCAGTGTCAGACCTTCCTGGAGGACATCTACATCTTTGGGGGGTTTGATGATGGCACCCAGCTTGCAATCATCAGCAAATTTGGTAAACCAAAAGCCCTCTACATTTACCTTGACTTCAGAGAAGCATATTGTGAACAGGAGAGGTCTTAGTACCGAGCCCTGAGTGACAGCACTAGTAACAGGCCTCTTGGTGAAGGTGGATTCCGCCAATCTAACTTCATGTGGCCTGTTAGCCATTTGGCTATCCATCAAGTGACAGAGGGATTTATGCCTAAATTTGAGAGCTGGACTATAATACCAGAATGAGGTATTGTGTCAAATGACTTTGCCAGATTGAGGTTGCTATCTATTCACTCAGAAAAGCCACACGAAGAGTACACTGTGGTAACCTTTATGAATCCCCCTATAGTGTAATTTAATCGCTCGCATACTGTGTCAGTCTGCTTAAGAATAAGGTGGTTGTCAGTTAACATGAGACAAGTGTTGAACTGTCTTACAATGCCCATTGCTACCAGGCAGGTTATAGAGACATTAGGAAAGTGCACATCCATGACCGCAAATCCTTTTTTGTGAACTACGATGGGTGGTGCAAGAAAGGTTTCTAACCAACTAAACTGGGAGTTGTTGGGCTGAGGGTAAGGTTTAGGATTGATCTAAAAAAACACTTTGGGGGTAATGCTTCACAGCGGGCAGGTAAATTAGCTGATGTACACTCAGCTATGTATCTGAGAAAATAGCAGGATGTTTATATTGCAAATTACAACGCTGGGTGCCTATACAGAGCACTGCAAACCAGTGTTGCACATCTCATAGGTTCATAGGATGATACGAGGTTATTGGCCCAGAGGCCCTTATAAGCCTAGCCAAGGATTTGGCCCATGTTCCCTAAAAGTCAGCACCTGTTTCCCCTATCCAGCAGGTGGGATCTTGATTTTTTTTAAATACACTCTCCCAGTTCCAGGTGATTCAACTGCAGTACCTCTAATGTAGTATACATAGCTCTGTGCTCAAAATGTTCTGCATATTATATAGGAATGACTACAAGGAATTTAAACAAACGCATTAGGGAGCATTATTATGCTATAAAAATAAAAAGTGATAATAATGCATTGTAAAGGCATTCTGTTAGCTGTACTTCCTATAAAAATTTCACTTTTTCAATTTTAGAGCACACTGAGTTAGATTTAAGAGGTGGAAATTTAAAAAATAAAATTGAAAGAAGAGAGACATTATGGCAACTGTGACTGGGAGCAGATAGTTCTCCCCAGGCCTAAATGAAGTTATAAATATTAAATGTTTTTTAGTACATAGAAAGTTGGCTTTCTGACATTTTAACAAATATGCAGTATGTTCTTTTAAGTTAATTGTGTCTTAATTAATTGCATAATTGACAGTAGGTATGTTTTTAACATTTATAAAGATGGTTTCATTATTTTTTTTACATTTCTCATGAAGTCTTTTTGATGAAAGCGTCAATAAAGTCTTTTTACGCTAATTTGGAGGTATTCTGAGTTCTACAGTGATTTTTTTTAAGTTGTTTGTTTTTGGGTCACTGTTGTTTTTGGTTTGACGTTTGTTTTACGGCAAGTTTGTCCGAAGACGTATTGGATCTTACTCTGCATTCTGTGCCAAATAGCCAGGTTCCACTCATGGATGAGGTGGTGTAAGTTTTAAGGGAAATACAGAAGTCTGTGTCTTGTCTTGCAATGAGATTGAGTCAAAGTAAGACTGGTGGTGGTGAAAATAGTACTGTGAATAGCCAAAATCACAGTAAACCTGCTCCTTCAAACAAGCATTCCACAGAGCAAATTAATTAAACTAAAGAGGTACTGTACAAAGATGTTTCCACAGCTTTAAATTATTCTGGTAACGTGTTTCGCTTAAATAAGACTGAATGTTCTAATTCTACAACAAATGAAACTGAGGATAACCTGTTTGAGCATGAAAAAGGTCTCAAGAAATACAGGTCATTAGTTGTAGAAAACAAATATTTTGAACATTTTGTTAACAATATAGTACCTAAAGGGTTAAGATTTTTTAAGGCTCCGAATGGGGTACACAAGGATGACCCTTTTTTTCAAGAACTTGATACATTTTTTAACAAAGCAGGTTTGGAGTTTCTGAGGCTCTTGATTCAGCGTAATAGCAAGAGAAAAGAGACATTAAAAAGTGAATTGGAGGCACTTGATAATAATTTTAAAGATATTTCTGTTGACCACGATCAGTCAGATAATTATATTCAAGTGCTAAACTCTGTTAAAAAATATGAGCAGTTAATACAACGAAAAATGAGGAAAACAGAACGGGACCTTAAAGAATATAATCAGGGTATTACTTATTAGACCTTGATAAAAAAACAGTTACGTTCTAACATAAACTCTTTGAAGCAGTCATACATTTCTATGGTGAAAACCAAGACTGGCCCTTTAATTCAAGGTAACAAGCAGGTTACCAGTATGATGACTGCTTCTGAATCTTTACGTCACCACCAAGGAAGTTCTAGCATGCAGGACAACAATGGAGCAGTTGGTGGAACTATTAATACCGCAAATAAAACACTTGCGAATGGGAGTTCTAATTCAAAAAACTTGAAGAGAAATACAACAACAAGACGCTGAAATAAACACTAGGAAGGAGTCGGTTTCGGAAGTAAACAGCTTTAGTGTTCCTGCTGTTTCAGTGAGTACTGAGAGTAAAATATATAATTTTAACTGACTTGACTTTGACCGAATCTCAGCTATGAATATTGCAACTGGGTTTTAATTTCATTCCCAGTAAGCGAGCTAATTTAGCTCAAACTTTGCTCAAGTTAAATCTTCATACAATAAAACTTAATCTAATGTATATTTTGAAAGATGTGCAGGTGAATTTATTAATTTATTTATTTATTTATCATTTGTTGACCGGGAAAGTCCGACTAGGTTCCACAGAGCCTGTTTTCAGCGGAGGCCCAGGGAGAAATGCTCCAGATGCATGTCTTTTTGTAATAATATAAAAAAAACCTCAGTATACAATCCTATATTACATAACACTTTAAAAGTGTTTGAAACCTTTTGTGAGAGAGACATTAGGTCTATTTGCTAATACTAAAGCAAATTTTTCTTTATTTAATTTAACCAATAGTGACAGAAAAATTCTGTTGGATTTTAAAGAAGAATGTAATTTACGCTTATGGAAGCTGACAAAGGGGGAGGGATGGTTATAATATATACTCATTATTACAATGTTGCCAAGGAAAACATGTTAAGTAACAAAAATTTATATCAAGAGGTTAGCATGTTGCAAATTGAAAGAAGTAATAGATATGTTAAATATTTATATGAATGTTTCATGAATGGTGAATTTTCTTTAGACTTGTATAATTTTCTGTCTGTAGAAACATCAAGATTAGGTGTTTTATTTGGTATACCTAAAATTCACAAGCATTCCTTACATCCACCATTCCGAACTATTGTTTCAGCAGCAGGCAGTGTCACAGAGGGTATTCCTTTATACTTGGACAGTTTGTTGAATCCACTTGTACAAGAGCTACCATCCTATATTAAATATTCTTGGTCTTTTTTAGACCAAATTAGGATGTGTTTTAAGAGAAATAATTTCACAGAATTAGATACAGTTTTTTTTCTGATGACAATTAATGCAGTTTCTTTCTACACATCCATTCCTTTGGTGGAAGACATTGAATATGTCTCCATTTTTTTGTATAAATATACCAAATGGAATGATTCTAGTATAAAAACATGTATATGTTTGATGGAACTATTATTAGGAAATAATTATTTTCTATTTAACAAAAAATTTTATAAACAGCTGCGAGGTGTGGCAATGAGAGCTACTGTAGCCCCAGCATATGCAGGATTAGTTATGGGATGGTGGGAGAAAGAAATTTTACCTACAGTAATGTCACAATTTAAAGTTATTTTTTACTGTAGGTTTATTGATGATTTGTTTTTTATGATAAAAGGACCTGTGGAAAGTCATGAATTATTTTTATCTGCTTTGAATTCCAGTAATGATTTTCTGACATTCACATTGGGAGATGTAGGACATAAAGTTAACTATCTGGATGTCGAATTAATTTGGGATGGATATTTCTGTAATTTTTCTAGTAACATTTACAGGAAAAATACATATAGTAATAATTATTTACATTATCAAAGTAACCATCTACATTTTATGAAATCAAACATCCCAAAAGGGCAGTTCATTACAGCGTCACACATGATTAGTAAAGATGCTAATTTTTTTCCAAGAAATAGAACACATAACTCATTTATTTTTACAGAGAGGTTATTATAAAGAAGTATTGGATAAAATTGCACTTGAAATAATTAAGAGGCATACAACTGATTTTTCTCCCTTTTTGATCAAAGGGTTAATGCACAAAGAAAATGTTACATCTATAAATTCCACTCCCAGATGTGTTATAGAAATGTCAGTTGACAGCAGAAAAGTCATTTCTGTTATAAATGACAACTGAAAAATCATTTCAGGTAATAGTGATTTGAAAGAGATTTTAGGAGAAAAGCCTAATTTTGTACACAAAAAAGGAAATAATAATATTAAAGGTATTTTGGAAAATAAACAAAGGTTAACACTTTTATTTCCCAAAAACCTAAAGGAATGTACAAATGTCAAGAATGTAATCTTTGTAGGTACATACACGAGGGACCTCACATTTATTTTGATTTTTTGAAGTATACTATTCCAGTCCCAGGTAGTTTCAACTGCAGTACCTCTAATGTAGTATACATAGCTCTGTGCTCAGGATATTCTGCATATTATATAGGAATGACTACAAGGAATTTAAACAAACGCATTAGGGAGCATTATTATGCTATAAAAATAACAAATGATAATAATGCGTTGTATAGGCATTCTGTTAGCTGTACTTTCTATAAAAAGTTCACTTTTTCAATTTTAGAGCACATTGAGTTAGATTTAAGAGGTGGAAATTTAAAAAATAAATTGAAAGAAGAGAGACTTTATGGCAACTGCGACTGGGAGCAGACAGTTCCCCAGGCCTAAATGAAGTTATAAATATTAAATGTTTTTTTAGTAGATAGAAAGTTGGCTATCTGACATTTTAACAAATATGCAGTATGTTCTTTTAAGTTAATTGCGTCTTAATTAATTCTATAATTGATAGGTGTGTTTTTAACATTTATAAAGATGGTTTCATTAAGTTTTTTACATTTCGGATGAAGTCTTTTTGATGAAAGTGTCAAAGTCTTTTTACGCTAATTTGGAGGTATTCTTCTGAGTTCTACAGTGATTTTTTTTTAGTTGTTTGTTTTTAAGTCACTGTTAGTCAGTTTTTGGTTTGAAGTTCTATTAATGTCACAGACCAGGTTAAGGCCTTTTGTGTGGGTTGAGCAAGTGGAGTTTGACTTACGGATATACAGCAACTCTATCAAGGCTGGGCCTGAGATGGCCTTGTATGCCAGACACAGGGAACCTCTGAGCAGTTTGTGTGAGACTGAGTAGAGGGACAGGGCTTTTAGCCTATTTGTATAGGATAGGTGTTTGAGACCCTGGATTTTCCTGGTCATGAACTTCTGTGCTATCTCCAGCTGCTGCATGTGCTTGGCAATGTACATACTGAAAGGGGCACTGTACTCGATAATGGGTCTGATAAGAGAGGAGTACAGGGATGTTATGACCTCCTTGTTCTTGAATGAAATACCCTTATTTATGAGGTGGGCCATGTACAAAGCCTTCTGTACAATGGAGGCAACATGGTGGTCAAAAGTCAGGATGCTATTAACCTGGGTGCCGAAGTCCCTCAATGCATGCTTAGTACGTTGTTATTAATGTGATAATTAGTGGGGATGCCATTTTCCCCAAAGGGGATAATGATGTATTTCTTGGCATTCAGTCTGAGGCCATGCTTCTGGCACCAGTTATTAGTTTGGGTAAAGCCCTCTTGTAGGAAGTTCACATCACTAGGGGAATTTAAGACAGTGGCCAGCTTGCAGTTATCTGCAAACATGGTCAGCCACAGACTACTGGTTTTGGCTTGCACCTCAGAAAAATATATCCCAAACAGTAGAGGCCCCAAGACCGATCCTTGGGGTACACCGCTCATTACAGGTCTACTACTAGAGCTGGCTTCCCCTAGTTTGACTGAGTGGGTTCTATCAGTGAGTCAGTTAGCTACCCATCTGGTAACATAGGAGTTGATGCCTAGCTGGGAGAGTTTATTTATTATGCCAGAGTGGGGAATAGTGTCAAAGGCTTTGGCTAGGTCAAGGTAGGTGGTGTGCACTGTCTTCCTCTTGTCCATGGCTTTGGTGACTGTTTCAAAGAAGTCAACCAAGTTTAACAGGCATGATCTCACTTTGACAAAACCAAACTTTGCGAGGTCAAGTGTATGGAGGTTGCCAATGTCCTTGTTTATTAGGTCCATGATAATGTGTTCCATGCCCTTGCAGATCTGGCTAGTTAGGCTGATGGGACTATAACTGCCTGAGTCAGTGGACGTTCCACCGTTGTGTAGAGGGATGGCAGTGGCTGTCCTCCATTCAGCTGGAATGAAGCCGGTGCTCAGGCTTTGGTTGAATTGGGTGCCTAATGCAGCTGAGAGCTCATGCCTGAATTCATGCACAATACAGCCAAGCATGTTATTGGGTCCCATGGAGACTGTGCTTTTTGCCTTTGAGAGGGCATTGAAGACCTGCTCCCTGGTGGTGAGGGGAGGGGGGCAGGTGCTGGGGATGTCCTGGTTTACTGATGGGGAGGACAGGGGGGTGA